>NW_008612718.1:68364-69797 GCF_000691845.1 Merops nubicus
TTGGAAATCTGGGGGGCATCTTGCACAGGCCAAGCAGAATCTTTCTTAACTTTAGCTGCAAAACCCCTCAAAGACTCCATCACACTGAATACTTGCAAGCACATAAAGATGCCCTCCTAACAAGTCACACCAGGTCTTAGTTAGAGCAACCTAGCTAAGAACAAGCTGGCAGTATCTCCATTAACAAGTCTTGTGCATCTCCAAAGCTGGCATTTCCAAATTTGGAGCCTTTCCTGGTTTGCAATGTTAATGTTTGGTGAAGTTTTCTGAGCGTTCAATACATTACATGGTACCCAGAGTGTTCTGTAAGCAGGATTTGTAAAAAGTTTAGTTCACAACTACCAAGGAATGGGAATAATTGCCTTTAATTTCCATGTCAATATTACATACAATGTGTCAAAACCAATAAAACAAAGATCTTGCTATTGCATTCCACAGCTCTATGAACTCCTATTTTAACAGACAGTTCGGAGGAAACTGTCACCTCTTCTGCTTTCAGATTTTTTTTTTTCCTTCCCTGAATAAGGATATTACTGTTCTTCAATTGTTTCAGGAAGTGATAAGCATGCAAAGCAGCAGCACCTCTTCACCTCCTGCTTAACATGGCACTATAGAATAAAAAAAAAAAAAAAAAAATTAAACACACAGCTCTCTTCTTCCAGGGTGCAGCCTGAAAAATCTATACTCCAGAGAGACCCAATAGTCAAAGCCAAAATACAACTCTCCTATAAATGAAAGCAAGGTAACACAGCTTTTCTAGAAAAACCTAAGAAATCATTAAAAAAAAAAGAGTAAACCCATGCACCGCAACAATGATGTAAACTCATCTTATGCCTTTTTGACAAGGAAGGTCAAAGAACCTCGTTTTCTATTTTGTTCCCAAAATGGGCAGAAGAAATCAATGAATTAGTGCATCTTGGGAGACTTCATACTTTTAATACCTTCTTCTCTTCAGAAAAATACAATCAGTATCAATTGCCACGTACATTTTTAAGCTAAGTCTCATCTCCCATTTTTCTCTCTTGTGACACAAAGAATATCAAAACACAACAAAACAAAGTTTAAGATCACTTGGGTCTCCCATTCCTGTGACCCTAAGTAGTAATCAGTAGATCCTTCTTTGTGGGGCTGAAAAACATAAAAGCAGACACATTGAACATACGTACTCTCACTTTCAACAAGCCTATACATTTTCAAATATCTGCAAAGGTACGCTTCCAACATAAATCACGACATGCGTTAAGAATTAGGACCTAGAAACACTCGAGGATTCATCATAATTAACATTACAATTAGGAGCGACCTACAGAAGGTTACTAGTAAGAAGCATTCTGTCGTTACTAATGCCGGCAAGCACATAACGCAAACTGGGCTTCACCGCATCACGCCGCGCTTCCTCACCGGCACGCCGGCGGGAGCGCCGGCACCGCCGA
>NW_008612719.1:0-3783 GCF_000691845.1 Merops nubicus
CGGTGTCAAAGGCCTTAGTGAAGTCAATGTAGATGACGTCCACAAGATAGATAAGGTCCACAAGATCATCTAGTACAAACCCCTCTGCCATGGGCAGGCCCAACTCCCACTAGATCAGGCTGTGCAAAACTCTGTCCAATCTGCCTCTGAACACTTCCAGCGATGGGGCATTCACAACTTCTCTGTGGGCAACCTCTGACAGTGTCTCACTACCCTTAACATAAAAAAACTCTTCCTTAGTTCTAGTCTAAATCTTGCCTCTTCTGGTTTGAGACCATTACCTTGCACCCTATCACTACACTTCCTGCTAAAAAGTCTCTTCCCAGCTTTCTTCTATGCCCCCTTGAAAACCTGTCAGGCCCCCAGAAGGTCTCCCCAGCTGGAGCCTTCTCCTCTGCAGGCTGCCCAAGCCCAACTCTCTCCTGCTGGGCTCCCAGCAGAGGGGTTCCCCCGTCTGGGCATTGCTGGGGCTCCTCTGGCCCCGCTCCAGCAGGTCCCTGTCTCTGCTGTGCTGAGGACTCCAGAGCTGCCCCAGCACTGCAGGGGGGTCTCCCCAGAGCAGGGCAGAGGGGCAGGATCCCCTCCCTGCCCTGCTGCCCACGCTGCTGGGGGTGTGTCAGTTGAGCCTCCAGCATCAACCACACTACTCAGCTTGGTGTTGTTGGAAAACTTGTTGAGAGTGCACTTGATCCCACTGTCCATGTCACCAACAAAGATGTTAAACAGCACCAGTCCCAGTACCTGTCCCTCAGGAACACCACTTGTCACTCAGACATGGAGTCATTGAGTAGTCTACATAGACTACATTGGAGTAGTCCATCCATCAAATCCATGTCTCTCTAATTTAGAGACAGAGACGTCATGGAAGGTAACGTCGAAAGCTTTGCACAAAGCCAGGCAGATTACATCAGTTGTTGATATTTACATAGAATTTTAAAAGACTAACTGATATAAGGCCACTCTTCCAAACATGGTGGCTAACAAAGAACTGTTGCTATATCTGATCCAGAAAAATCCACACTGGAGACAAACGCACTATTCTTGATTTCCACTTCATTATGTATAGAATAATGAGTGGCATTATGTTCTAGTCTAGTTTATTGATCTGCTTCAATTTATACAGTCTGTCTTTTAACAAAGTTTTTTTCCTTAAACCTCCAAAATCTATCAGGATAATTAGTCTCAACAAATTGCCTAGGAGCAGGGTTTGAGGAAACAGGTTCTATACCTACAAGAGAGGACAGCACACTACATTAAGGACTAATAAAACAAGCTGTGGGCACAGAAGTCCTCAGGACCAGACAGGAGACATCTGAAGATGCTGAGAAAGGTGGCCAATATCAGTGCAAGGCCTCTTGATACCCAATCTGAAAGATCACGGCAATCATCCCCCACTTGCTCCTGGCAGAGCAATGACCAGCTCCCAGCTCTGTGCACAATGAGAGCACAGTGGGTGGCACTCACCCTCAGCTTTAGTAAGGTTTTCCACATGGTCTCCCATCAGAGGAAAGGAGAGGTTTAGGTTGGATATTAGGTTGTGCCACAGGAGGTTTAGGTTGGATATTAGGATTAATTTCTTCCCTGAAAGGTTTGCCAACAAGAGGCCCAGGCTGCCCAGGGCAGTGGCAGACTCCCCACACCTGGAGGGCTTTCAAAGCCACAGAGATGTGGTGCTGAAGGACATGACCTGTCAGTGCTGGGTTAACAGTGGGACTTGATGATGTTCAAGGTCTCTTCTAACCGAAACGATTCTATGATTTAGGAAGAATGAGAGAAAACAAGAGAACAGACCTGCACACACCTAGCTCACCACTTCTGATGACTTTACCCATCCTTTGTTCTGCCCTGTAAAGCCAACTAAGTCTTATAGTCAAACTCCAAAACTAAACTGCAGGTTAAGAACAGACCTTGATCTCTTCAGGATGTTTTGTTAATACAGCTACAGAAGGCAGAGGTGTGATCTTTCCTCCACTGTCCTCATGACAAGAAAAACATGACAACAAAATCAACTGGCAGACGGTTGCACTGACAAAGAGACCTCTTGCTGGAGCTTTCTCCATTTGAAAAAGCAGGGAAGTTACACTGATGAAATCACTGGTTTACCAGTTTAAGTTGTGTCTTGACCAAGTGGTTTTGGTAGCAACACTTTTGTCTGTAGAAACTACATCAAATTGTGGTAAAAAAAAAAATTAAAAAAAAAAAAAGGTTTTTTTTACTTATCCATAAAGTTTCTTAAAGCAGCAGTTGACTATCTACCAGATCTTCTGTCCTCTGCTTCACCCAAAGCATACACAGGTTGACATATCTGAGGAGCATCCCTGCACTGAACTACACTCAATCAAGTTATTAATTGAGCTATTCATACATATTCAGTAGCAACAAAAATAATTTGAAGGTGGGTAACTGCTTCTCCATAAAGCATGACCAAACAGGACCAAAACATATCTTGTCAACAACAAACACACTTTCAAATAAGCTTAAAAGCCATTAAAAACGAGTTAAGTCAACACCTCTCTCACTAAGGTCTATGAAGCACTTGTTGAAAGCAGTCCCAACCTCTCCTTCCTTTGGAAGTCATGAGCAATTCCTGTCACCATAGACTTGATTTTTCTCCACTGAATCATTTGCCCTGCAGAGATATCACAGTCCCAATGCCAGCGAAAAAGCTGCCCCAAAAGCTAGAGCAATATCCACTGGTCCTTAAAGAGCTCATAGGGGGACACCACCCTCCACCCCTTCAAATCAAGTAATTGACCTTCTGGAACATTGCAGATGGATAAAAAACATTCCTGGTAATATTAGGGAACAATAAAAAGCTTTCTTACAGCCCCGTAACAGCTTTTGCAAAGGACTTTACTCATTTAGAGTTCCGCTACTGGGCAAGCACAGCAAAGACCACGTCTAACAGCTCTCTAATCCTCACCTCACACAGTTTGTTTCTTGCAATCAGGTCAGGTCACTAAGCAGGCCAGAAATGAGCCATTATTAATTACTTAGTAAGTACAGAGTGTGGCATCTCCCCATTTTCAGTAATGCCATTTCCCAGGTCTCTACCATGTCATGGTCACTCTTGGACTTCCACATCACCTCTAACAAATACACATACTCATGCCAGGTTACTCCAGGTTGCTCTCAGCAGCTCTGCCACACCAACACCTCCACTCCAGTTGTCCTCCTCTGTCCCACTCTAGACCCCCTTTCTACCTGATACCTTTCCACCCGCTCCTCTGGTTTTTGCCATGCTGACGCCTACTTCTCCTTGCACAATAACCCCAGACTTTTCCCCAAACAATTTCTAAAAAGGTATCTTTAAGATATTCTCTTTTACACAAGAGCCAGTGTTTCCATGCTCACATTTTCTTCTCATTATATTACCTCCTTCCATTTAAAACGCAGCTTAGAATCACAGAATCATAGAATGGTTTGGGTTGAAAGGGACCTTTCAAGGTCATCCAGTCCGACCCCCCTGCAGGGAGCAGGGACATCTGCAACTAGAGCAGGTTGCTCAGAGCCCCGGCCAACCTCCCCTGGAATGGTTCCAGGGATGGGGCAGTGACCACCTCTCGGGGCAACCTGGGCCAGGGGCTCAACACTCTCAGCATCAAAATACCTTCCTCTATCTCCAGTCTCAATCTCCCTCTTTTAGTTTCAAACCACCCCTCCCCTTGTCCTGTCCCAACAGGCCCTGCTCAAAAGTCCCTCCCCAGCTTTCTGAGAGGCCCCCGGAAATCCTGTCAGGCCCCCAGGAGGTCTCCCCAGCTGGAGCCTTCTCCTCTGCAGGCT
>NW_008612719.1:3800-15789 GCF_000691845.1 Merops nubicus
CAGAGGTGTTCCCCCCTCAGGGCATTGCTGGGGCTCCTCTGGCCCTGCTCCAGCAGGTCCCTGTCTCTGCTGTGCTGAGTTCTCCAGAGCAAAGGGCCATGTCAGATTTTGTGCAAAGTGCATATCAAAATTAAGCAACAGATGATGCACACTTTTTTCCTCTCCACTGACTACAGGGAGAAATATTGCAAACCAAGAGCATGCAATGGGCAGCACCAGAGCTTACCAAGTCCTGCTCAAGCATCATTCACATATCCTCTCTCAGCGAAGCTACAATTTATCTTCAAACAGCCCTGAAAAACATGCCTGAAGAACACGTTCTGAGCCAAGCCTATTACCTTGCCCATAGCTATCTAATTAAGATACCTACAAAGCCTCATCTTCACAGTATCTGACCGCAAAAAAAATAAAAAAAATCTATCTGAAGTGGTTTTCTTTCTAACATTCCTGCAAGAGAGAATGGCAGCAGTACCCCTCCTGTAGAGATAAGAAATAAACCATGTTACACAGACTATGGGCTGATCCCTCAAAGATACTTAGGAGCTCAACTCCCACTGAAGCAATGAAGTTCACATCCTAAATTCTTCTGCAGATCCAGGCAACAAAGAAGTAGAATGTTCTCCCAGAGCTGTGTATTTCGCATTCAATTTTTTCTTGCGTGTTCTGGAGAAGTTCCAAATGTGCCCCAGCCTCTAAATAACCCATAACCTCCAAACCTTTGCTTCTGATCCTTCTTCCACAACCACGGCAGGTTCAGTCTGAGCCATCTGGCAGAGGTGAAAGGTTCAGCCATTTTATGCTTTCAGCAATCATAACCTAACTCCATTTTCTTTCACGCACTGCAAGGAGAGTTTTGCCCTTAGTCTGGCAGCTTTTTACACCATGTAATAACAATTAACTCTCTCTGGCATAATTTATATGAATCATTGATTTAACACAGATAGCTAGGAAAAAAAAAAAAAGGCCTATTAAGTCATCTAAATGACCCTACCATCGCTGTTGGATTGTTCCCAGCAGCACATTTTCCGTGCTTGTTCTCAATGTGCTTGCCACAGCATAAGTACCAAAATTGTCTGCAAAGCTGAGACATGTTTCACTGCCATATGCTTTAAGTCAACACGGTGCTGGAAATCTTCAATTTATGCCCAAATGTTGCTCTGCACTTTTACTCCTCCAAAAAGACTCTTAACACTACTTGAGGGAATGACAAAGGGCTTTTTGTATTTCACTGGGCAGCAGAAATGTGTGTGGAAATACTCCCCTGATGATCTTCCAGTTGAATTCAAGGCTTGTGTGTCCAACAGACTAGGCCTGAAATCCACTGGTGCCCAACTGTGAGAAGACATGGATGCACTGCAAGAGATTACATAGTTCTAGAAGTACAAATAATAACAGATAAACAGGCAATGTTATTTTCAGAATTTTGTATTTTTTTTGGAGGGGTGGGTCTTTCTGGTGGGTTCTTTTAATATTTGTAAGAAAAAAAGGTGAGACTTTCTTCATGGAAATCCAACTGGCTGGTTATGGGAAAAGCAGAATTAAAAAAAGTCACGGTCTCACTCCCACCTTCAAGGCAAGAAGAATACTGAACTGTTCCTGGCACTATTCCTGGTAGGTCTGCTTCCAAATCTAAACCTTTCTGCTGGGGATTCCCATGTTTCCTCAGGCAACAGTTCAGGGGTTTGGGTTGCTTCTCCTCACCCAGCACATGTAACCTCAATTAAACTTGTGTCTGTTGGCTCCTACCACTGCACACCTCTGAGAAGCACACAGCACATTCCCTGTGACCTCCCCGTTGGGTAGATGAAGACAACAGCAGCAATAAGGTTGCCCCTGCACCTTGAGCAGACCCGGTTCATCACCTCCTGTAACATCATGCACTCCAGCTTGCAACCATCTTGGAGGCTTCTAAAGCATTTCACTGCCCTTCTGTGCCTAGGAGCCTCTAGTATGGGAACATTGCATCCCAGGTAAAGCTTCAGCAAGTCTATGGATGACACCAAGCTGAGTGGTGTAGATGACATGCTGGAGGGAAGGGATGGCATCCAGAGCAGCCCAAACAGGCTTGAGAGGTAGGCCTGTGTAAACCACTGTAAGTTCAGCAAGGCCAAGTGCAAGGTCCTGCACCTGGGTCGGGACAATCCCACACACAAACTGAGGCTGGGTAGAGTATGGATTGAGAGCAATCATGAGGAGAAAGACTTGGAGGTGCTGCTTGATGAAAAACTCAACATGAGCCAACAGTGTGTGAGTGCAGCCCAGAAAGCCCCAAAGGCAGCCTGGGCTGCCCCCCCAGCAGCGTGGGCAGCCGGGCAGGGAGGGGATCCTGACTCGAGGGGGGAACCCCTCTGCTGGAAGCCCAGCAGGAGAGAGTTGGGCTTGGGCAGCCTGCAGAGGAGAAGGCTCCAGCTGGGGAGACCTTCTGGGGGCCTTGCAGTATCTGAAGGGGGCCTACAAAAACACTGGGGAAGGACATTTTGCAAGTGCTTGTAGTAATAGGATAAGGGGTAATGGCTTCAAACTGGAAGAAGGGAGATTTAGATAAAAAATCAGGAATAAGTTCTTCACTCTGACAGTGGTGAGTCACTGGCCCAGGTTGCTCGCGGAAGCTGTGGATGCCCCATCGCTGGAAGTGTTCAAGACCAGGTTGGATGGGGCTTTGTGCAGCCTGGTCTAGTGGGAGGTGGCCCTGCCCATGGTGGAGGAGTTGGAATGAGATGATCTTTAATGTCCTTTCCAACGCAAATCATTCTGTGATTCATGGGATTCCATTAGTCCTGGTCTACACCTCATTAAAGTCCTTCTGAATGCGAATCCCTGCCCACGATCACAAGTGTTATTCCTTGACCTGCAAAAAGCCTACTGCAATAAAAAGCCAACCAAGGAGTGTGGGAGTCCCTTCCGTGGAAACCATTAGCTTCTAAACAGTACATAAAGAGTGAAAAATAAAGATCAGCATTTCCAGAAAATAAAAAGAAATGGCATGAAGTTGCAAGAATTAGAAGTCCTTAGTTTCACTTTAGATCTCACAACACATGCTCCAAGCAGATTTCATGTCCCTTCAATACAGAGTGAAAGGCTTTTGGGCTTCCCCATTTCCATTGAATCATTTTGGTTGGAAGAGATCTTCAAGATCATCTCATCCAACCACTGCCCCCCAGCACTGCCAGGTCCCCACTGACCCATGTCCTTCAGCACCACATCTCCATGGCTTGGAAACCCCTCCAGGGATGGGGACTCCACCACTGCCCTGGGCAGCCTGGCACAGCCCTGGAAAACCCTCAAGGGCAAGAAATTGTTCCTCAGGGCCAACCTCAACCTCCCCTGGGGCAACTTGAGGCCATTTACTCTTGACACCTTGTTTATTCTCCAGGCTTTCTTCAGCTGGTCGGAGCTCACCACTAACCAAAGATGACATTTCATGTTTCTACCAATTCACGTTGAGCTGTACAACTTTGAAACCTCAAGGCAACTGTCCTCCTATTTGGATAGGATAAAAAAAAAAGTCCTTCTGACTCAGAATACCACATGGAATCCCTCCTTACATGCAGGCTACTCTGTATAGAGTTTTCCACATGAAGATGGGTGATTTTGCAGGACATTTGAACCCCCACAGGAAGAGAACAAGATCAAAAAACTGGAAAACTGGTTAAATATTGTGTTAGGAGGCCACCAAAGAGCAAGGGAAAATCCTGCATCTCATGGGTTGAGGAATGATGTTAAAGAAGGATAATGAAAACTGGGATCACTGAAATACTGTCAAGACAATGGAATAAGTCACCACAGAGCAACACAATCAGTACCCATCTCTTTTCAGAGTGGTAACAACATGGTCCCTGTGCCACCCTGGCAACCTACAGGTCTTTAGACTTGGAGAGAACAGAATACTGAAAGAAGAAAAATGTTAGTGGCTTGGAACAACAAATCCTAGGTAATGATGAAGATGTGCAGGAAGAACATAAGAAATTGGACAGTGCAGTCCTGCACTGGGTAGTGGGAAGAAAATATTAAGGACCCCAAAATGTTGATTGCAAGCCCAAAACATCACGGACTAAGCAACACGTACAGAGAAAGTGTCCCTGAATGTTGGTGATTTCTAAGCACCACCAACTGCCTACCTGTGCATTGGTCTCAGAAGTGCTTCTGTTGGACATCCAACACACCCAACCACGAACAAACATCTCCTACAGCTCTGCAGGTCAGTATCTACCCATTGCCTTCCTTGGCATCCTCAGACCATTAACACCACCAGACTGATAGCTCCTTGGATGTCAAATTCTGTTATATGTTATCAAATCGCTTTAATTTCATCATTAATACAATTATTGGCATGTGTCCTGCTGCAGGATTTTCTTTCCCAAAAGAAAACAAGGAACAAAAAGTCACCGTTCATTATGGTCGCTAACCTCTTGTACACAGTTGGTGACCCTTGAAGAAAGAAATAGTTGTTCTCCTGAACATAAATCATTGCCCTTGCCTCTCCATAGAGCCCAGGGGTGGTGAGGAGCAGCTGAGGGACCTGGGGGTGCTAAGCCTGCAGCAAAGGAGGCTCAGGGGAGACCTTCTGGCTCTCCACAGCTCCCTGACAGGAGGCTGGAGCCAGGTGGGGGTCGGGCTCTTCTCCCAAGGAACAAGAAATAGTAAAAAAGGAAATGGCCTCAAGTTGTGCCAGCAGAGGTTTATGTTAGACATGAGGAACAATTTCTTCCCAGAAGGGGTTGTCAAGCTGTTGAACAGGCTGTCCAGGGCAGTGGTTGAATCACCATCCCTGGAGAGGTTTCCATGTTGTGGAGATGTGGTGCTGAGGGACATGGTTTAGCAGTGGGCCTGGCAGTGTTGGGTTAATGGTTGGACTTGATAAAGGTCTTTTTCCAGCCTAAATGATTCTGCAATCACGACCATTGCCATGACGTGCAAGAATTAGCTCTAGAAAATGTCTGTACCATAAAATTTAACACTGAAAAACAAAACAAAAAAACAATCCTTAAAACCCTCTCTACTCAGCTACAGTAAGGAAGAAGACAGAGAGGAAAAACTTGTATGAGTAATAGGAGAGATATTTAGTGCTACAAATAATGCATCAAAATTTATCCTCCAACCTTTTACACAATCCCAAAATGAGTAATTATGTGCCAGGAGATATCATCTACTCTACAAATCAAGTCACTGAAACTACAGACTAAAAATGGTTTTTAAAAAAGTCAATTTATTAGAGATTACTGCTCAGACAGACAGATGAGTGCTCTTGTGTACTTGCTGCATTAACAACCTCTCAAAAGCCACAGGAAAAGAAAAATCAATACTGGGTATTTTTTCTCACATCTATTTATCTACTGCTGAAAAAAAGATAACTAGCTTCTGCGTAGGTTCCACAGGCAAGGTTTACTTCAAGCAGGGAAAATAAACCACGCTTTTTACTGGTTTTAACCAACTAAACCCTGCCTCACTGAGCTCAGATTCTGCTCTTGATAAAACCTGAAATGAAACTTTAAAAAAAAATCAGAGCAACTTGGCACAGCTACACAGAGCCTTTTGTTACTGATCCTGTGCTACAGGCGCAGAACTGGAGCCCATTAGCAGTGAAGTGTCCACTAAATATTTCATGATTCTGGATTTGAGACATTTCCCAGGACAGGTTCTATCACTAGTGATGGTATAAACTGGCCTGACAGTTGCTAAATAAAGGATACCATGCAGAGTAGCCTCTCCAAAGCACTCACAGATTCCCCATCCAGGAAAAACAACAACAAAAAAATACCCAAAACACTTTTTTTTTTTCTTCTCTCCAACTATAAACCACAGAATTTTGCTGTATGAAGCGTTGCAGCCTGGTACTTTCACAGCAATCACACTAAATCCCACGATGGCATTCCCTGTCGAGCAGACTAATCTTGTTTCCTTCATTTTCTTTTTCCAGGTCATCAGTTTACTTCTTTCTGCCAGAAGCTCCCCATAGACTGCAGGAGGGAGAACTCTGCAGTCCTAGCATTTCACCACCCCGTTACAGAAGTCTTAAGAGACCCTCAAAACATTTCTGCACATTTGCCAGATCCCAAACAGAGGCAAAGTCCTCTTCAGAACTAATGCCACAGCTCTTATTCTCCAGGTTGGTTATGATTGACACAACCTTGCTGCTCTCCCACAGCCACTAGAACCAAGACCACATACCCACAAAGCCTGCCTGGGGATGGATGCTGGAGAAGATGGGTCTTCACCAGCCACAGATTAGCAGGAGAAGTTGGATGGCGTGGAACAAAGCAGCAAAGAAAACGTGAAGAGTCAAGTGGGAAGCTCTACAAGACTTCATCAACTTCTCTACTCCTCCACTGTTACTCCTCTCCCAGTAACACGTGCTTGCTACTCAGATCACACTCCACTTGCCCAGGCAGTAGGACTAATCCTGCCCAAAGCCAGGGCTGTTAAGCCAAAGCAGCTTTCTGTGACGGAGGAATGACTCGTGCCACAAATGGGTTTCCCCCATCGCCACCCTGCTGGGCTCCACACTTCCACAATTGCTTTAAGCTGACCTAAGCTCCAAATAACATGGCCAACAATGTTTCCTAAGCACCAGTGATCAAACACCACCTCTGCAGTACTGGGTCCAGTGCTGGGCTACCCAGTACCAGAGAGACAAGGAACTACTGGAGAGAGTCCAGTGGAGGCTGTGGAGCTGCTGAGGGGCCTGGAGCATCTCTGTGCCAGGACAGGCTGAGAGCCCTGGGGCTGCTGAGCTGGAGAAGAGAAGGCTCGGAGGGGATCTGGTCAATGCTGAGCAAGAGCTAAAGGTCCCGCGGGGGGCAAGAGGCTGGGGCCAGACTCTTATCAGTGGTGCCCAGTGACAGGACAAGGGACAACGGGCACCAACTGGAACCCAGGAGGTTCCACCTGAGCAGGAGGAGAAACTTCTTTGCTGTGAGGGTGGCTGAGCCTGGAGCAGGCTGCCCAGAGAGGCTGTGGAGTCTCCTTCTGTGGAGAGATTCTAAACATGCTTGGATGCCATCCTGGGCACCCTGCTGTGGGTGAGCTGCTGGAGCAGGGGGGTTGGAGGAGATGACCTCCAGAGGTCCCTTCCAACCCCACCAATGCTGGGATTCTGTGATCTCTTTCTGGTGGGAGCCTGCCTAGTGACAGAGCACAGGCCACTCTTTGAGCCAGGGAACTACTGCTATCTGGTTTTCTCATCATTTTTATTCTCTACCCTGGCAATCATATCACAGAATCCTAGAATCCCAGGTTGGAAGAGACCTCAAGGATGACCTGTTCCAACCTTTCTTGAAAAAAAGCACAATCAAGACATGACAGTCCTG
Organism: Merops nubicus; assembly: GCF_000691845.1. Taxonomy (NCBI): domain Eukaryota; kingdom Metazoa; phylum Chordata; class Aves; order Coraciiformes; family Meropidae; genus Merops; species Merops nubicus. The sequence continues at coordinate 11,108 of NW_008612719.1, forward strand.
TTCCTTGTCCAGCTGAACCTTCAAAGTGTCCAGTGCTGGGGACTCCACAACCTCCCTGGGGAGATTATTTCAATGGCTGACTGACCCTGTTGTGAAACTTTTTCACCTGATGTCCAGTCAATATCTCCCCAGCATTAACTTGTCCCCATCATCCCTCATTTTTTTTTTCACCAAACACCAGAACCTGGAGCAAAACTTATTTTTCATTCAAAATTTGGTTGAAGTTGACCCACACACTCAAAATCTGTGAGGAAGCAGCAGACTAACAGATGTCACCACCACATAAGCCTCATGTCTTTAGGAAGCTGGGCTAAAAATGGAACCATCATCTATGTTTAGACCCAATATTCTAAACAATTCCTTTCTTTGCAGTTCTAATTTTTTTTTCCATCCTGAAACCATCTTTGGCAGAAGAATTAAACAGCTGCCTCCGAGAGCAGGAATTGAGTTAAAAGATGAAGAAATGCAGCACTGGTAGCAAAGAAGACACCAGCTGGATGCCTTCCAGGTCACTGCAGCCCGTCTGTCTCCTGAAGAGGATAACGCAGCAGATCTTAGCAGCCCCTGTTTGGTTGGTTTTTTTTTTTCCCCAAACATGTAAAAATGATAACTCCCTTATAAGCTACACAATTAATTTTTTAAAAGGTTTGCCAATCAGATTATTATTGCAAGCTAAAGGAAAAAAATACAGAAAGACTTTTCATGGGGAAAACATTCCACTTGAGATTTTACTTGTCTTCCTGTGCCAAACTGGCAGGAGAGTTGTATAATTGCAGTGGTTATGCAAACAAAATTACTTTTTTGCAAGTCTGTGCGTGGTCACCCTTACTTACATATGTGTATTTTACGGAGGATGGAAAAGAAAAATGGCCCTGTTCTACTCCAACCCCACAGTTAAACCATGCTCCCAAAAAGGGATATATAGATTCCTATCATAAAATGGGTTGAGTTGGAAGGCACCTTAAAGATCATCTCATTCCAACTCTGCTGCCATTGGCAGGGACACCTCCCACTAGAGCAGGTTGCTCAAAACCCCATCCAGCCTGGCCTTGAACACTTCCAGGGATGGAGCAACCACAGCTTCCCTGGGCAACCTGGGCCAGTGTTCACCAGCCCCGTGTCAAAAATTTCTTCCTTAGACCTGGTCTCAGTCTCTCCCCTTTTAGTTTAAAACCATCACCTATCCACTTATCACTACAGTCCTTGATAAAGAGTCCTCCCCAGCTTTCTGAGAGGCCCCTGGAAATCCTGTCCGGCCCCCAGAAGGTCTCCCCAGCTGGAGCCTTCTCCTCTGCAGGCTGCCCAAGCCCAACTCTCTCCTGCGGGGCTCCCAGCAGAGGGGTTCCCCCCTCAGCTCATTGCTGGGGCTCCTCTGGCCCCGCTCCAGCAGGTCCCTGTCTCTGCTGTGCTGAGGACTCCAGAGCTGCCCCAGCACTGCAGGGGGGTCTCCCCAGAGCGGGGCAGAGGGGCAGGATCCCCTCCCTGCCCTGCTGCCCACCAGGCTGGGGGGGCAGCCCAGGCTGCCAGGGGCTCCTGGCCAGCACCTCACCCCCAGCACCCCCAGGACCTTCTCCCCAGGGCTGCTCTCCAGCCTTGCACCCCCAGGGTTGATACTTGCGGTTGCCCCGACCTAGGTGCAGGACTCTGCCCTTGGTCTTGTAGAACCTCATGAGGCTGGCACAGGCCCACTTCTCCAGCTTGTCCAGGTCCCTCTGGATGACATTCCACCCCTCCAGCATGATGGCATGTATCACAAAAATCAATAATCAAAAATAGCCACATTGTTTTACATTAAAGTCAAATTTCCCTTCATTATACCAGCAGATCAGTCCCACTAAGACACAATAATCAGCTTCCAAGAATCTTCTGCTGCTTTCACAAGTGTTCATTCTGCATATCCTAATTTTCAGCTGTTTTCCCTGTCACATTAAATACATGTCACATCCATAAATTATAGACTTCCCTGATTGTTCCTAACTTTACCCAGGAGTCTACAGTAATGCAGCAGAGGCTGGAGAGTCCAAATAGAGGACACTGAGACTTTTTTAAGATGCTAACAGATTAAGGCAACTAATTACCCCCAAACTGAGCTGGTGACCTTTCTTTCCCTCACTCCCATGCTGGTGGCCTTCTTGGCCACCTGGGTACACGCTGGCCCATCTCCAGGTGGCTGCTGACCAACTCCTCAGATCCTTTTCCACCAGGCAGTCTTCAGTCCCTCTGCCCCAGCCTGGAGCACTGCAGGTGGTTGCTTTGAACCTAATTCAGCACACAGCCCTTGGCCTTGTTGAACCTCATCCCACTGGCCTCAGCCCATCCATCCAGCCTGGCCAAGTCCCTCTGCAGAGCCTCCAAGCCTCCAGCAGATCAACACTCTGGCCCAACTCGGTGTCATCTGCAAAACTCGATCCTCTCATCCACATCATCGATAAAGGAATTAAACAGAACAGGCCCCAGTATCAAGCACTGTGGAACACAAGCTCGAGTCACAATCAGATTTTCTGGGGAAACGAGACAAGATCTGTCATTTCACCAGCACCTCCACACGACTGTTATGCTGCGAACTAAAAGAAATTACCGGCTCAGTGGCTTTTCAGCTGGCAAAGCAGCAGATAGGCTTCTCATGCATGAATTCCTCCCAAATGCTCCTATCCTTTTTTGTATTTTTTTGGACATAGCAATGCTGCTGATACAGGGGTCATTTAGAGCAAGGAAGATCAAAACCCTCCCATTTCTTTCTTCACATGTGAGAAGCTCGCTCGCTCTTCAAACTGAGAGTGGAGTTAAACACATTTTGCAACCACTGCAGCACCAGCTTCAGCTGATGAGCTTCTATCCAATTATTTATGTTCTTTTCCCACTGCCAAGAGGCTTTGTTTGTATTGTTTTGAAGGGGGGGGTTAAGTCATCTTGTATATACTTTCCTGGTAGCTGTCTTACAGGGGGGAAAAAAAATCTAGCTTTAAGAGGATTTAAAATTATTTTAATCTGAAGAGCACTATAAACATTTCCCACTATACAGGAAGAACAATCTGTTGTTGTTCATACATTAATCCTGGCAAGCACTTGAAGGGCAGAAACACAATGGGGTGAAATTGTTACAGATAGCCTCAGGGTTATTCCAATACTTGAACGACGAGAATAACGGGGTGGAATGAAAAACATGGGCCAGGGTGTAGGAAACGTGGCTCACGATAAGATCACGGAGCTCAGAGAGGGGAACAGAAAACTACTGAAGAGGAGACAGTTGTAGGAATTAAAAATGAGCTTTGTAGAAGCTGAAAAAGTATTTGCTGGCCCAGATAGAAATCCATCCATCCTTTCCCACTCAAAAAAAAAAAAAAAAAAAACTCAGCACCAGGCAAATGATTTTTCTTCCATTTGGACAAGTAAAATTTCACAAGGTTACCGTAGAGAACAACCCAGAACTGGCAAGATGGAAGAGAGGAGACATAATCTAATAGGTCTTTTCTATCTAACTTGATGATTCTTATGAAAAATGACCCGAATAAGTGAAGTTATTTGCCCTTGTCCTCTTTGTTCATATTGAATTTAGTCATGAGGGAAATCCTGCCAAGGATAGTGCATTTTACTCAATTTACTATCCTTTGTGATTGCTCTATAAAATATTAGATATGTGATAGAAAAGGTTACAGGCTCCTGGGGTGGGCAGTTTTTGTAACAGAAAGAGAAGGAACAGCTCAAGTAGAAAAAATTAAGACAACAGGAACGGATGCAATTTTCTGCAGAGAATTTCTCTATTAGTCCATGTTCAAAGGATTATATTAAACCCAAATGTGGTACAATTGAAAAAAAAAAAATAAAACACACCAGTAACTAAGGATTAAACAAACAGTTTCTTAAAACATTTCAGTCCCAAGTAGGTTCCAAGTAACACTGGAGTCAGAAGCTCCATTTATCTGGCACACAGGCTTTGTCACTGGGAGAAATGGAGGCTTTCCTTCCATATTACCCTGATACTTTGCAACTCTCACTGTTAATTGTATGGTCAGATTGCTAGTGTTACACAATCATCCAGTCATCAAGGTTGGAAAAGACCTCTCAGATAATCAAGTCCACCCATCAACCCAAGACCATCGTGACCACTAAACTATGTCCCCAAGTGCCATGTCCATAAGATCTCTGAACCCCTCCAGGGCTGGGGACTCCAGCACCTCCCTGGGCAGCCTGGGCCAAGGCCTCACCACTCTGCCAGGAAAGAAATTCTGCCTCAGGTCCAATGGAAACCTCCCCTGGGGCAACTTCAGCCCAGTGCCTCTCCTTCTGTTGCTGGTTCCTTGAGAGAAGAGACCAACCCCCACCCCACTCCAACATCCTCTCACAGGGAGTTGTCCAGAACCAGAAGGTCTCCCCTGAGCCTCCTCTTCTCTAGACTGAACACCCCCAGGTCCCTCAGCTGCTCCTCACAAGCCATGTTCCCCAGACCCCTCCCCAGCTTCGTTGCCTTTCTCTGGACCCACTCCAGCCCCTCAAGGTCTTTCTCACCCTGTGGGGTCCCAAACTGACCCCAGTCTTCAAGCTGTGGCCTCCCCAGTGGTGAGTGTAGGGGCACGATCGCTGCCCTGCTCCTGCTGGACACGCTAGTTTTGATCCAGGCCAGGATACTGGTGGCCCTCTTGGCCACCTGGGCACAGGCTGGGGCATGTTCCAGCGGCCGGCCA
>NW_008612719.1:15820-55147 GCF_000691845.1 Merops nubicus
GGCCCTTTTCGGCCAGGCAGCTTTCCAGACACTCTGCCCCAGCCTGGACCATTGCCTGGGGCTGTTGTGCAGAACCTGGCCCTTGGCCTTGTTGAAGCTCACACAGTTGACTTCAGCCCATTCACCCAACCTGTCCAGATCCCTCTGCAGAGGCTCCCGACCCTCGAGCAGATCAACACTCCCGGTCAGTTTGGTGTCATCTGCAGACTCACTGTGGGTGTCTTGATCTCCTCAACCAGATCATTGATAAAGATGATATTGACAGAGATCATGACAGCAAACCACAAGAAATACGAAAATACTCTGCCAGGTTTTGTTGTAGCTAACTGATAGTGCACCCATCCTGCCAGTCTCCTTTGCATGCTCCTTCCCCAAAATCCATCGCTAGCCCCAACATTTGTGCAGGCAGAACTTGGGTCAGGCACAGTGCAGACCCTGGACCATAAATAACAGGCTGAGAACTGTGGCACAACCCAGGTGCAGCTGGTCACAAGCAGCACTCCTCAATTCTTCAGGACTTCAACGTGCTGGAGTTGTTTTTTTCTAGACTCAGAAAGTGAACAGCAATCAGGTAGGATGTGTTAAGTCTCAAAAACGTGGCCCCTGCACCTCACGTGTAAGTGAGGTTGGAAGATTCTAGTAAGAGGTCCTGAGATTTCCCTCTTACCATTCAATCCCTGCCCCAAAACAAGAGATTGGGAAATCCCTGCTGTGGGCTATCAGTAAGCAGTGTAAAAATGCCAAGGGATGAGTAACACATGTTTGTGGAGCACCCCTTCTCCTGGGATGACCTTAGAGGCTTCAATGTCCACCCTTCTCCTGACAGAAGGATTGTAGGGAGAAGAACACCCTGACAGCAGCTACCTCACGGGGAAGACGCTGTGTCCCTTCGGGCATAAAGAACATCCACGACGTCTTCAGGATAAGATGAGATCCCACTGCAGTCAGCACAGCTCAGCTCCTTAAATATTCCCTGTTTCTCAGGAGGTTCCTTAAAAGCTGAATGGACTCCCATGGAGCAGATCTCCATTACCTCACAGACAGCCATTTTTGGTTTTGTTGGTTTTTGGTTTTTTTTTGGTTTTTTTTTTGTTTTTTTTTTTTACACTGCTGTCATATTATCCCCCGTGGATGAAGGCTGTGCTTGGAATGAATGAATACTGGCAAAGTCAAAGCTCTGACTCACCTACAGGTTTCTGTAAGGTGGATTTTTGTTGTTGCTTAAAAGATGGACATGTTCCTCTCCAGCTGTGTCAGACCTGAGCATCAAAAGGCCCAGAAAAATCACAGTGATAGGACAAGGGGCAATGGACACAAACTGGAACCCAGGAGGTTCCACCTGAGCAGGAGGACAAACTGCTTTAGTGTGAGGGTGGCGGAGCCTGGAGCAGGCTGCCCAGAGAGGTTGTGGAGTCTCCTGCTCTGGAGAGATTCCAAACCCACCTGGATGTGACCCTGGGCACCCTGCTGTGGGTGACCTGCTGGAGCAGGGGGGGCTGGAGGAGATGATCTCCAGAGGTCCCTTCCAACCCCCACCATGCTGGGATTCTGGTATATTATACATGTTATTCCTTAACCTTTCTCACAGCAAGTCCCTTCTGACCCTTTACTTTGGTCTAAATTACACAGATTTACAAAAACTAATTGTCTAGGACGCATTCCAATTACAAGTCTAATTATACTTTTCTAACTGTTGCCTGACCGGCTCGGTCTGAAATCAAACCACGCTGTTTTCTTTTATTCCAGATGAAACTGGGCCAAAAGGCTTTCTGGACTTCTGTAAAGTTCAGAACTAACTAAAACGTTGGGATCTGAAGACTCAGCAGATAACAGGCCAAGGAAATGCAGAGGAGCTTGCCAAGCACACATCAGAAGGACCTGTGAAGACTGAATGAAGCTTAGACTCTGCGGCTCACTGCAGGAGGATGCCAGGGGGAGAAGGGTGAATGCATGTACCTCTCTCCACTCTCCCTCCTCCTGCACCTGGGCTTCCTCTTGTTGGGCATGAAATTTGGTTTGCTGGAGAGCACTGGCAGCCGTCTGCCTCTCCCTGGAAAGAGGAGCCCCACGGTGCTCCTCACTCACCTCAGAACTGCTCTCATTGCCCTCTCATCTTCCCCAGCCTTTGCCTAGTCACCAGTCTCAGACCTCACCCAACTTACCACCCACTGTCTGCAGCAGGCTCTGCCCTCTCACTCCACTCTGGTCCTTTCCTGGAGTTCTCCTGCCTGAAAAGCAGCTCCTGCAAAGTCTCCCCTTGTTTCAAACTTGCCAGAAGTCATTTTCTCTCCTTTACTGGGATGTCATGAAGAAGAAGTAGAGCAATTAAAACTTGTGATCATTTATTAGGACTAATGGCTCACCATTGCTTTCTGGCTTTACTCGGATATTAAAGGTTTCCAAAGGGAAAAAAAAAAAAAAATCCTCTTCCAAGCTTCAGGTTCAGGAAGGTCTTTCATCCTGATTACGTCAGTCTCTCCTCATTTTGGAACCTCTAACTCCATTGTACCTTTCTCTCCTTTTTGGACGTCTATAAAAATCTTGCAGCTACACATTGAGAGACATGTCAAAATGGGTTTAACAATCTGGACCACGGTGCTCAAAGGACAGCAATCAATGACCCACCAGTCAGCTGGGAGCCAGTGAGATTAAAAGTAGGCCTGATACTTGGACTACTGGTGTCCAAAAACTTCATCAATTACTTGAGTAACATCACAGGCTCACATTATAATGATAGAATCGTTTTGATTCAAAAAGACCCTGAAGATCATCAAGTCCAACCATTCCCCCAGCACTGCCAGGTCCCCACTGACCCATGTCCCTCAGCACCACATCTCCAGGGCTTGGAAACCCCTCCAGGGATGGGGACTCCACCACTGCCCTGGGCAGCCTGCCACAGCCCTGGACAACCCTCCAGGGCAACAAATTGTTCCTCAGGGCCAACCTCAGCCTCCCCCGGCACAACTTGAGGCTGTTTCGTCTTGTCCTATTGCTTGTCCCCTGGGAGCAGAGTCTGACCCCCACCTGGCTCCAGCCTCCTGTCAGGGAGCTGTGGAGAGCCAGAAGGTCTCCCCTGAGCCTCCACAGCTCCAGGCTCAGCACCCCCAGCTACCTCACCTGCTCCTCACCACACTTGGGCTCTAGACCCTTCCCCAGCTTTGTTGCCCTTCTCTGGCCACACTCCAGCCCCTCAAGATCCTTCTGGGAGTGAGGAACCCAAAACTGAACACAGTATTTATTTGAGGTGCAGACTCACCAGTGCTGAGTACAGGCACACAATCGCTTCCTTAGGACAAACATGGCTAGCAAGTCAAAAGAAGTCATTATTGCCTCTAGCTTGGCACTGGTGAGGCAGCACCTGGCAGGTGGTAAGCACCCTTGTCCTAGAATGATGTTAAACAAATCCAAGAAAAGTCAGCAGAGAGCCACTAAGATGATCTTGGCACACAGCAAGCTGAGGAAGCAGGGCTTGTTTCATATGGCCAAGAGGAGGCTGGGGACAATCTAACTGCAGCCTGCCACCACCCAAATGACAGCCACAAAGCTGACAGAGCAGCAGTACTGTGGAGTGACCTCTTTAGCAGCTTCTTCAGGTACCCCAAGAGCATCGTGCCTGACGTGCCCCGTATCATTCCGAGTATCAGATTAAGTCCAGCAAGGAAGGAAACTCCTTCTCCCTTCCCCTGCTGCACGAGCTGTGCTCAAGTGAACCTTCAGCAAAGCCCCATCGAAGCAGACTCAGTGATGAACACCCTCTTCTCTCCCATCATTCACTTGTGGAGAGCTTATCCCAGAAGACCTGACAGTGTGTATTTATCTCACTGCTCAGAATTTGCATCATCTAATTTACTCATAATTAGCACAGATGATCTAATATTCCTTCCTGACCTTAATTTCCACAAAACCCACCAAGTTAATCCTCGTTTTGGCCATGTAGGCAGACTACAAAAGCTCAAGTCATTACAATTCCTATCCAGTTCCCTGATGGTGTAAATGGGAGAACTGGGTCCTTAAATTCCCAAAGAACTTGCAACCAGCGTCACATTAATGGACCTCCTGCAACAACCCTGTCTCTGTGAAGAAGAACGTCAACCACTTGTACGACAGCCTTTGAAGTGCCTCTCCACAGAGGGAAAACAAGCCAGCAGCCTAAACACACTCACCGCCTGGCTTTGGATGGTTGGTTGGATGGATCCTGTGCCAGATCTGCACGCTGCATTGCAAACGGATCTGAAATTGTGTTCTGCTCCACAGCTTCTGCTCCTTGGAATCACTGCTGTCAACAAAGTGGACGGACACCCAGCTATTTTGCCCTCTGTGGTTGCTCTTACTGCTGCCACGTAAGAAAAATACCTTCTGGCACAGCGTGGGGCTTTTATATAGCCTGGGGGTTTTGACCTCAGTCTTACTGCTGTCATAGAACGGGTTGGGATGAAGTTTACCTAGATCTTAAAGATCACCTCATTCCGACTCCTGTTCAACTAGAGCAGGTAGCTCAAAGCACCATCCAACCTCACCTGGAATGGTTCCAGGGATGGGGCAGCGACCACCTCTCAGGGCAACCTGGGCCTGGGGCTCTCCACCCTCAGCCTCAAAAATGTCTTCCTTTTCTCTTGTCTAAGTCTCCCTCTTTTAGTTTAAAACCATCCCCTCCTTGTCCTGTCCCAACAGGCTATGCTCAAAAGTCCCCTCCCCAGCTTTGGGACAGGCCCCTGGAAGTCCTGGCAGGCCCCGAGAAGGTCTCCCCAGCTGGAGCCTTCTCCTCTGCAGGCTGTCCAAGCCCAACCCTCTCCTGCTGGGCTCCCAGCAGAGGGATTCCCCCCTCAGCTCATTGCTGGGGCTCCTCGGGCCCCGCTCCAGCAGGTCCCTGTCTCTTCTGTGCTGAGGACTCCAGAGCTGCCCCAGCACTGCAGGGGGGTCTCCCCAGAGCAGAAGGTCCTGCTCAGCTCTCCACTCACACAGCCTGTTATAAAATTCTTAGAGGGGGTACTTATATATTTGGGGATGCAAAGTATTTACTTCAAAATCCAAGCATAAAGAGAGCACTTACACACCTGAGGAGGAAAAGAAAAAAAAAGAAGTATCTTTCATTTGAGTGAGTTTGATGTTTATCTTCTTACCAAACAAGCTGAGACAGGTTCGCGGCTCTATGTGCAATTCTGATTTCAAAAACAGTCCAAAAGCATTGGAGATACCATGTGCCCAACGATGAGGGAAAAAAGGTTCACTCTGCTGGACCTAAGGATTCCAAAGAGTTGGATATCTGCACCAGGTCCTGGTTCTGCTTACCTGCAGAACCTTCTCACACAAGCCCCAGGACAGCACTCCTCACCAGTAGCTACTGCCTCCCACCCATGTGTGCTGTGCAGAGTTACAGTGGTTGAAGCAGAGAAAGCAGGGCTGCCAACAGGAGCTGAAACACTGAACAGTCAAGAAGGTGGAGCCAAGATCTTTCCTTGCCAGTAGGGATAAGGAAGAGCAGGAAAGGGACATGATCACACAAACACTTTGAAAATCTAGTCTATGTTAACACATCTCTGCCCCACTCTGGGGAGACCCTCCTGGGGCAGCTCTGGAGTCCTCAGCACAGCAGAGACAGGGACCTGCTGGAGCGGGGCCAGAGGAGCCCCAGCAATGCCCCGAGGGGGGAACCCCTCTGCTGGGAGCCCAGCAGGAGAGAGTTGGGCTTGGGCAGCCTGCAGAGGAGAAGGCTCCAGCTGGGGAGACCTTCTAGGGGCCTGTCAGGACTTGCGGGGGCCTCTCAGAAAGCTGGGGAGGAGAATTTTGAGCATAGCCTGTTGGGATAGGACAAGGGGGGAATGGATTTAAACTAAAAGAGAGACTTAGACAAGAGAAAAGGAAGAAATTTTTGAGGCTGAGGGTGGAGAGCCCCTGGCCCAGGTTGCCCCGAGAGGTGGTCACTGCCCCATCACTGGAGCCATTCCAGGGGAGGTTGGCCGGGGCTCTGAGCAACCTGCTCTAGTTGCAGATGTCCCTGCTCCCTGCAGGGGGGTTGGACTAGGTGACCCTGAAAGGTCTCTTTCAATCCAACCCATTCTATGATTCTACAATCACCTCTGAAGGTATTTAAAACCATGGAGATGTGGTGCTGAGGGACATGGGTCAGTGGGGACCTGTCAGTGCTGGGGGAACAGTTGGACTCAATGATCTAAAAGGTCTTTTCCAACCAAAATAATTTTCCAATTCTATGAAACCACCCTGTCAATTCACACCTGCTCTTAACATCTCAGTCTGTTTTGAGAGAGTTCTGTTGCTTTCCTCAGGAATTAATCAAATGGATGGGCCACGACTATTAACAGAAACACTTGTGCATCCCACCCTGTATTAAACCAAATTCCAATTTCCAAGGGAAATTTTACTTCAGTTACTAACACTCATCATCACTGAAATGTATCATTCTCCATTCCTACTTCATAAAAATTTAAACGAAGACTCTCAAATTACTGATTAGATGTCATTGTTTAAGTGTGCACAGAAGCAATGGTCAAAATAAAGGAGTTCTAATCTTAATGAAAAGGCAACAGTTTGCAATTAATATTTGATGGGATTTACCAAGCAGGGAGTAGAAATATATTTGAGGAAAAAAAGCACAAAGGAAAGAAATCAAACATTTAGAATCAAACGTTTTAAATCAGCAGTCTGGGGTCCTTGACTTAAATACAAGTAAAATCACCAATAAAATCAACTTGATTCAAATTATTGTCTAACGTTAGTAAGCAGATGCACTCTCAGTGTCACAGGTAACACCTCCCAGTGCAGCTTTCCCAGCAAAGCTTTTCCTCTTGCCTTGTGCCTATGTGACTCCTTTGCACACTGGGAAAGCTCTGGGATGCAACGTCTGAGATGGAGCTGAGCTCCTCTGACACCACTGTGTGGGTTCTCTCAGCCTGGCACAGCGTCTTATCAAGGACACAACAACTTTCCTTTTCATAGAATCATTAAGTTTGGGAAAGACCATCAAATCCAGCCATTAACCCAACACTCCTGTGAGAACCACACCATGAACACACGTGCCACATCCACACGTTTTTTGAACCCCTCCAGGGCTGGGGACTCCAGCACCTCCTTGGGCAGCCTGGGCCAAGGCCTCACCACTCTGCCAGGAAAGAAATTCTGCATCAGATCCAATGGAAACCTCCCCTGGGGAAGCTTCAGCCCAGTGCCTCTCGTCCTGTCACTGGTTCTTTGGGAGAAGAGCCCAAGCCCCACCTCATTCAAACCTCCTCACAGGGAGTTGTAGAGTGCAATAAGTTCTCCCCTCAGCCTCCTCTTCTCCAGGCTCAACACCCCCAGGTCCCTCAGCTGCTCCTCACAAGCCATGTTCTCCCCAGCAACGTTGCGCTTCTCTAGACCTGTTCCAGCCCCTCAAGGTCTTTCTCACCCTGTGAGGCCCAAAACTGAGGACTCCAGTCCTGAAGCTGTGGCCTCCCCAGTGCCGAGTGCAGGGCCACAATCCCTGCCCTGCTCCTGCTGGACACGCTAGTTTTGATCCAGGCCAGGATAATTCTTCCCTTAAACAAAACCCAAGAAGATTCAATGCAAGCTGAAGATTCCGCAGCACTTGCCCAAGGAAATTCCTGCACATCACAAACCACTTGCTTCATTAAGCCACGAGTAAAGGTGTATCTGAATCTGAAAGAACCAATAAGAGGACAATGAAATAATGAGCTGTGATACACAGAGCACATCTACAGAAACAGGCAAAAAAGTTATCACTTCCTCTCCCAGCAGACAAGACTCCAAGACAGAGTTGCCCAGAGATGCTGTGGATGCCCCATCCCTGGAGGTGTTCAAGACCAGGTTGGATGGAGCTTGGAGCTTGGTCTAGTGGGAGGTGCCCCTGCCCATGGCAGGGGGGCTAGAACAAGCTGATCTTTAAGGTCTCTTCCAACCCAAACTATTCTATGGTTCTATGCTAAGATCCTGTTTGCCAAATCAATAGAAAATTTTACACTAAACACAGTATTTAAAATGCATTACACCTGCTGCAGTCTTTTCTCCTATAAAATACAATAATCCTAAAAATAGAAGTAGTTGAGCTTCCCTAACAAGGTTATTACTCAAGTATTTGCATGATCATTTTTCATCTTTGATGTATTTCCCTAGGAAGAGGAATAACTTCTGTCTGCAAGAGCAGCAGGGCTCAGGACTGCAGCCCAGAGAGGGGCTGCAGGGGAAGGTCTGTGCCTGCAGCAAAGCTTAAGGAGTTGCATAAATCCTGCCAGAAGGAGTAGAAAGGACCATGTGAGATAGAAGAGAGGAGGTATTGCCACGAGACTTCTTGCTTTCGTCCCCAACAATTTCATCCTCTAATATCTTGGGCTTATGGCCCCACCTCCATTCAGAAATTTCAGATAGCAAGCTGTTTGTACATAGACAAACCTGTAACAGATCAATGAATCTTCACAGAATCACAGAGTGGGTTGGAAGAGACCTTCAAGATCATCTAATTCCCCTGTCACAGGCATGGACATCTTCAACTAGACCAGATTGCTCAAAGCCCCATTCAACCTGGTCTTGAATATCTCCAGTGATGGAGTGTCCATAACTTCCCTGGATGACCTGTTACAGTGTCTCACCACCCTCACATTGAAGAGGTTCCTAATTTTTCATCTAAAACATTCTTCTTAATTTGTCATCTAAATATCCTCTCTTCCAGTTTGAAGCCATTACTCCTCATCCTGGCACTACAAGCCCTTGTAAAAAGTCCCTCCCCAGCTTTCTTGTAGGTCCCCTTCAGATACTCGAAAGCTGCAAGGTCTCCCCAGAGCCTGCTCTTCTTCCAGGCTGAGCAGTCTCATAATCCAAATTATTCTATAAGGAAAACAATATAAGGAAGGAAAAAAAAAAAATTTGGAATAGGATGGGACATGCTAAAACCCAAGTCTACCACCATTCTCACCAAGAATGCAGTCACACACAAACCAACTCTACACAGAAACACAACAGGAAAAATTAAACTGGGTGTAACAACAACAAACAGAAGGAAGAAAGAATCTGTTCAGATCCTCCCACTATTGAATTCCTTTGCTGGGGATTGCTGGAATTTACATAAACCTAAAGTACAAAAATCAAGATCTAAGCTGTGAGTTATCTACCCCTTCTTACCATTGCTAATACTACGTGAGGCTCTCAAGGACTTCATCACACTACAAAAATCAGTATTTCAGTTCTCACCAATACTTTGAAGTGGCACCAATGGCAAACCCCAGAGCCATAAAAACTTTTCCTCCAGCTAATGATCCTCACAAAGGTTTTATCCAAGAAGCCTAAAAACAGCCTTGCAAGGGAAATAGCAATCATTCCATGACAGGGATGTGAAAAACAAATGTTCAGACAAGCTACAGATCTTGCTCAAAGTCATGCAAGGAGCCAGCTCCTGTATCACGTACAGTCCATGTCTAGGTCCCTGCTGTTGTCCTTCTCTTGTCTTGATGGAAAGACTCCTCATCCTAAATCTAAAAATTACCTCAGCAGACTGCCAAAGAGTTCATAGCATCACAGACTGGTTTGGGTGGGAAGGGAACTTTCAAGGTCATCTCATCCAACCCCCCTGCAGGGAGCAGGGACATCTGCAACTAGAGCAGGTTGCTCAGAGCCCCGGCCAACCTCCCCTGGAATGGTTCCAGGGATGGGGCAGCGACCACCTCTCGGGGCAGCCTGGGCCTGGGGCTCACCACCCTCAGTGTAAAACATATCTTCCTTGTATCTAGTCTAAATCTCCCTTTTTTAGTTTAAAACCATCACATACCCTCCTATCACTACAGTTCTTGATGAACAGTCCCTCCCCAGCTTTCTGAGAGGGCCCTGGAAATCCTGTCAGGCCCCCAGAAGGTCTCCCCAGCTGGAGCCTTCTCCTCTGCAGGCTGCCCAAGCCCAACTCTCTCCTGCTGGGCTCCCAGCAGAGGGGTTCCCCCCTCAGCTCATTGCTGGGGCTCCTCTGGCCCCGCTCCAGCAGGTCCCTGTCTCTGCTGTGCTGAGGACTCCAGAGCTGCCCCAGCACTGCAGGGGGGTCTCCCCAGAGTGGGGCAGAGGGGCAGGATCCCCTCCCTGCCCTGCTGCCCACCAGGCTGGGGAGGCAGCCCAGGCTGCCAGGGGCTCCTGGCCAGCTCCTCACCCCCAGCACCCCCAGGGCCTTCTCCCCAGGGCTGCTCTCCAGCCCTTCACCCCCAGCCTGGGCTGCAACTGGGGGTTGCCCCCCACCCAGCTGCAGGACCTTGGCCTTGGACATATTGAACCTCATGAGGTTCCCCAGGGCCCACTTCTCAAATCTGTCTTGAGAGAAAGAAACATTTGGTCTTGTTTCTGAGAGATAAACCTAATTCTGCCTCCAAGACCTTTTTTTTTTAAAATATTGAAATACCCTATTGAACATGAGAATTTTCCAGAGTTAATGCACTTGAAAGCTCTTCAGTTTCTCCTTGATAAGTTTTAACCAGTATTATGCAGGAATAACTTCCCAAGTCAAGCTTGTAAACCATTCCAAGGTAACAGATAAGCTTCTGCAGTGCTTTCGGATGGACCTGTTCTTTAAAGCAAGAAAACAGGTGGGGAAATAGGAAGGATCTAGTTACTGTGGGTGAAGAAGCATTGAAAATGTGAAGTTTTGGGGGCTTCCCAACTCCACAGGTAGCTCTACTGCCTAGTGCTGAATAGAATGGGTTAACTCCACTGCAGATACTCAGCACTCTGTGTGCCACAGCAGTTACATCCATAATTCATGTCCTTTACACATCTACCTGCTGCTTGGGAATGATGAGCAGAGAGAGACATGACATGCAGAAGAGTTTTTTCCTCCTTTTACTCTTGTTTCCACCCTCCCAAAGGGAAGGGGGAAAAAAAAAAGGTGGAAGAAGCTGAGAAAGCAGAATAGTGATTAATCCCAGAAGTATAAGAAAAATTCACTGCTTTTTTCCAGTGAAAGAGAATAAATAGGAGCTGGAATATCTCTCCTACAGGGACGTGCTGAGAGAGTTGGGCTTGTTCAGCCTGGAGAAGAGAAGGCTCCAGGGAGACCTCCTGTTGACCCTCCAGTATCTGAAGGGGGCCTACAAAAAATCTGGGGAGGGACTTTGTGCCAGGGCTTGTAATGATAGGAAGAGAGGTGATGGCTTCAAACTGGAAGAGGGGAGATTCAGATGAGAAATTAGGAAGTTGTTGTTCATTATGAGGGTGGGGAGACACTGGCCCAGGTTGCTCAGGGACGTTGTGGATGCTTCATCACTGGAAGTAAGTGTTCAAGGCCAGGTTGGATGGGGTTTTGAGCAACCTGGTCTAGCTGAAGATGTCCCTGCCCATAGCAGGGAGGTTGGAACTAGATGATCTTGAAGGTCCCTTCTAACACAAACCAGTCTGATTCTATGGAATATGGATTAGTATGGTTTAGATGGGGGTGATGAGAAATGTGTGGCCAAAGCAGAGGTGAGCAGTGGATCTTGTGACTAAAGCATCATTCCCCGCAGCCCATGAGTGCAGCCGTCTTCCACACAACTCCCTTGACTGGCAACTCTTCACCCCCAGAGAAGCATGCTCACAGAAGGGAAGGCTTGTGTGCCATTTTGTCATGGTAAATTTGACCTTTGCAGTTATCGGTTTGGAACCACAGGGACACTTACACCCCTTTGGAAACTGAAACCAACAGTCAAGATTGGTTAGATGGTTCCAAACTGTACGCTGCTATTCTTGGAAAACTTCTTAAATAAGTCTGATAAATGGGGAAAGTTGACTATAGGGAAGCAAAGTGCTTAATTAACACTACAATAAATCAAGTAGGCAATGTTTTCTTACTGTCACTATTAGTAGATGATAAGTAGCTGGGGGTCACGTCATGGAACACTCCAGTATGTGAAGTACCAGGCGTTTAGTTTGTATGCAATTAAGACCATTTCATTGTCTCATCAGGTTCCCTGTGACACCCAATTAAGTAATAACAGAAAGAAAGGCTCTTAATTAATGAGGAAAATCCTCTGCAAGCTAGACACAGGTGTGTGTATCTCAAGTAGAGCCTGAAAGAGTTGAATAGATCATTTAATCTTTATTAAAAACAAAACCACTCAAATTTGTATCTAATTAACTCAATAGCAGGATTCTTCTTGATTTCTTCCAGGGGGGTTAAATTTCTTTGCAATGTTTGACAATCGAGTGGTTTATAAAAGATTACAGTTAAAACTGACACGCGGAGTGCAAGACTGATTGCAATTGAGTGCAACTTGCACGTTGCTACTCCCAGATTGTCACAAACTGGTTTCACTCATCTCTCTGCTTGCAGGCATTTTTCAAAACCAATCTCCTACACTGGTGTGGAATGAGCACATTTGTATTTATCTGTAAGCAGAAGCTTTTCAGCGTATTTTAATACATGGTCACAACCAACTAAAAAACCACCAACAGAAGGACCCTGTTACATTATCATAGAACCATCAAAGAATGGTTTGGGTTGGAAAGGACCTTCAAGATCATCTAGTTCCAACGGCTCTGATGTGGGCAGGGACACCTGCCACTAGAGCAGATTGCTCAAAGCCCCACCCAACCTGGCCTTGAACACTTCCAGGGATGGGGGATCCACACCTCCTCTGGACAGCTGACCCAGGTGCAGGACCTCGCACTTGGCCTTGCTGAACTTCCTGAGGTTCACACAGGCCCACCTCTCAAGCCTGTCCAGGTCCCTCTGGATGTCTCCTTCCCTCCAACACATCATCTACACCACTCAGCTTGGTGACATCCACAAACTTGCTGAGGGTGCACTCAGTCCCTCTGTCCATGTCACTGACAAAGATGTTAAACAGCACCAGTCCCAATATCAATCCCTAAGGAAGAACATTTGGACATCAAGCCACTGACCACAACTCTTTGAGTTAGCACTTCCTGGGCTGCACCGGCAGAAGATGCAACTTCTTCTGAGACTAAAGATATCTAGACCTTATCTGGGTATTTTGTATCCAAAATTTAGTTACAACACTTGACCAAAAGGTAAGGCAAAGTTGGTAGACATTGAAGAGGTGTTTTTAATTATGCTTACAAAAATCAGCCCTAAATGGCCAAATTATACAGCTCTGAGACCTGCAGGTTCTGCAGGTTAATTTGCACAATTAAACACAGACTATTTCATCTTCCTGCTCCTCCACGCAGGCCCTTTATGTAGTCCAGCAACAGGCATCCTACTCCATCCCTGAGGTTTAGCACACAGGGTCTTTGCAGCTCCCCAGCATTCTGTTCTTTGGTGCCCAGGATTCAGGATTTTTCCAATCTTGGCATCCTCCAACATCAAATAAAATGAACCAGTAAGAAATTAGTCCCTTCTACCAGTTACTCTGCAAAAACAGCATCAGCCTCACATAGTTTATGTTAGAGCTGTGTTTCCTATTTAAAGTCTCAACAATAAACATAATTCCATATTACACATTTTTGTTTCCCATTTCTAGTTCATTAAAGCCTGGCATGAATCAACACTTGTGATTGCAAAGCCACACAACAAAAGAGAAATTCCAGCACTGATAGTAGATGATATTTTGGAACTAGTGTTTCACACACAGGTGTGTTTGGTTTTTTTGGTTTTTTTGGCTTGGACACCTATCTTAAAATCACAGAATCATTTTGGTTGGAAAAGAACTGTCCAACAGTCCAACTGTTAAACCAGCACTGCCAGGTCCCCACTAAACCACATCCCTCAGCATCACATCTCCATGGCTTGGAAACCCCTTCAGGGATGGGGACTCCACCACTGCCCTGGGCAGCCTCTTCCAGGCTTTGGCAGCCCTGGCAGGGAAGAAATTTTTCCTCATGAAAACCTCCTGGGTTCCAGTTTGTGTCCATTGCCCCTTGTCCTGTCACTGGGCACCACTGACATGAGTCTGGTCCCATCTTCTTGAACCCCCAGGGGCCTTTTAGCTCTTGCCCAGCACTGACGAGATCCCCTCTCGGGCTTCTCTTCTCCAGGCTACACAGCTCCAGAAGACTCATCTTGCCTCCTCCTTGAGAGCATCGTCGCTATGAGACCACCACATCTGGCTGCCAGTGCTGCAGGCAACACTGAAACATTGGGAAAATCTAAATTTCCTTCCATGACAAAGAATAAGGTATGGAAGCGAACTCCTAAATTCCTCTTTTTGGAGCAAAGATAGGCAGGACTTGCAAGAAATGTTATTTGCAGGTTACAGGGGAAAACAGGGAGGGAGGCATATGAAAATTCACACCTGCCTTTCTTCTCAGGCTCCTCAAGCAGTCACTTCCCTCAGCAATCAACCCTCCACCTCTGCAGCTCTTGTTTCCCCAGATGGCAAAGCAGACCTGCTTTCTAGAAATTCCTATCTTCTTTACAGTACAATAGAGGTCTTTGATTTACAAAAAAAAAAAATAAAACAAAAAAGATAAAACTTAAGAAGTAACAATCCAGGCTACACTATCCTGGCTAAAGTCTTCTACAGCAGATCCCTAAGGGGAAATGTTAGCGAAGAAGACAGAGCTGCCAACCTGTCCTTTCATAACCTCCCACCCCAGTGTTTTTTTCATCACACGGGTTCTTCCCTAAGCCCTAAATCTCTTGCTGCAGCAGCTTATTTTGAGCTCTTGAAAGTTTTCATACAAAGAAGCCACTGAGCCATTTTTTCTTCTTTGATCAATCATGTTCTGCTGTTCAGAAAACAGTTTAAAAACCAGTAGTCTTGCTTCTGTTATCCAAATGCTTGCTACGATGTCATCTTGCCTATAATTTATTTAGCACCAAATCCCTCGATAATACATCTAAAGTATTCTTAGATCACTTCAAACATCACTCAAACCAGCAGTTTTGACTGCAAGGCAGAACTGGCAGGAACAGGTTTTAGACACAAAGACCGATCGATGCACGTGGCGCATTTTCTGAAGACGTCTACGAACAGGGTCCAACCAGCACCTGGGTGAAATTTGGCTTCAGTGACCACAACAGATCACCTAGAGACATCCAGAGACTGTAACACATCGCCTGGAGCCAGCAGATTGAAACAGAGCCTTTGTCTTGCTGCTCACATGCCTGGCAGTAGTCTTGTGGCATCATTTTAGCTAGTGCTGACATGCATCCAACTCCATTTTAGAGTCCTCCAAGTTATTTTTGGAAGGCACAGCAGAGGAAAACACTCAGGATGAGGTCACTTTGGGCAGAATCAAAGTTTACAGAAGGTGTGTAAAGAGCCATTATGCAGGTGGTTGCATTTCATAATGTAACTGCCCAGGGAGGCGGTGGACTCCCCAGCCCTGAAGGGTTCAAAAAATGTGTGGGTGTGGTACGTCAGGACACAGTTTAGTGGTCATGGCAGTGTTGAGTTGATGGGTGGACTTGATGATCTTGGAGGTCTTTTCCAACCTTAATGATCCTATGATTCTATAAATCCCTCCCTCCCTGATCCTAAACTGAGATCACCAGCCCCCACCCATCACCCTGTGAGCGTTTTCACATTTCCAAACAGTTCAGGTTTCCACGTGTATTTTACAGCCTTTAGAGATTCTCGGTTACAAATAAACATAAAACTTTTACCCTCAACTCTCATCTCCACCACACGCTCTACAACATTTTCAGGGTCTGCCTTCAGATCGTGGTTAATTTGAGCTATAACCTGAAAATCTCCCTTGTCACCCTGTGCAGAACTCAACTAGAATGAGGCAATGGTTTTAATGCAAAGGTTGGCCCAGGAAGTAAAAACTAATGTTTCAATTAGAAAACTCCATCATCTCCTAGTGCAACCTCTGTAACACAGCCACAAGTTAACAGCATCCAATGTCTTTCCACAATTCCTTCAGAGTTTCATCAATTTAAAGGCCAAGAAGAGATCACAGCTCCACCAAAATTCCCCTCCTGCCTATCACACACCATTAGATAGCACCCACAAACCCAACCTCACGCTCCAGAGGAACACACCCTCTATGGCCTGGCCTTTTAAAAGAAAAGTGATGAAACCAGGGATTCTCTAGAGAAGGAAGGTGCTCTTTATTGTTGCATCATTTGTTACCACGGGCAGTCCACGTCCTTAATAAAACCATGACTCCCTTCAACTCTGATTCATAGAGCCATTATTATTAAGGTTGGAAAAGACCTCCAAGATCATCAAGTCCAACCATCAACCCAACACTCCCATGACCACTACACCATGCCCCCAGGCGCCACATTCCCCTGTTTTTTGAACCCCTCCAGGGTTGGGGACTCCAGCACCTCCTTGGGCAGCCTGGGCCAAGGCCTCACCACTCTGCCAGGAAAGAAATTCTGCCTCAGATCCAATGGAAACCTCCCCTGGGGCAACTTCAGCCCAGTGCCTCTCGTCCTGTCACTGGTTCTTTGGGAGAAGAGCCCAACCTCCACCTCATTCCAGCCTCCTCTCAGGGAGTTGCAGGGTGCAGTAAGATCATCCCTGAGCCTCCTCTTCTCTAGAGTGGCCAACCCCAGGTCCCTCAGCTGCTCCTCACAAGCCATGTTCCCCAGGCCCCTCCCCAGCCTCGCTGCCCTTCTCTGGACCCGCTCAAACCCCTCAAGGGTCTTTCTTATCCTGTAGCACCCAAAACTGACCCCAGTAGTGCCAAATCTCCCCTTTGTAACACCGATTTTAGGTACAACTTCCTTGGCTACACAAGAGGACACTCAGAGCCCGGAATTTTCTCACTGTGATGCTGCTGCAGCCAAGTGCTTCCTCTAATAAGCTAAACAGACTCAGCTCCAACCTCCTCTCTGTGTGTTTTTTCTAGTCCTCGGACTATTTTTGTTTCTTCTGCTCCCCTACAATCCAAGAGCTATTTCAAGTTGCTGAAATAGAAACCATACACAATCTTCCTGCGTGAAAGTCACGAGTACCAAACACTGAAGTGAGACTTGTTCTCTTCTAAATATTTGATTCCTCACAAACATAAAAAAAAAAAAAAAAATGTGCTTTTGGGGTTTCTTACTGCACCACCAAGCACAGTGTTTACGTTAACCTGCTCTGCCCACCACTAACCTTTCAATCCCTTTCAGCATTACTCTTCCTAATACAACTGTCTCCTCCTTCCCACCTCAGGCAGAAAGCATGGCTTGAAGCTCTTCCCTCCAGCACCATTAATTGGCGTCTGTTTTATTCTCCTCTTGGAAAATAGCTTCAGCCAAACACAAAGGTGCCAAGCACTCAGAACCACCTCGTCTGATGATACCTGCTCTCCACGAACACATCGAAGTGGGAGAGCTGAATGGTCTCCACTGTCCCTCCAGCCTGGATTGTTGGGGAGCATAAGACTCCATCAAGGTGCC
Organism: Merops nubicus; assembly: GCF_000691845.1. Lineage (NCBI taxonomy): Eukaryota > Metazoa > Chordata > Aves > Coraciiformes > Meropidae > Merops > Merops nubicus. The sequence continues at coordinate 33,084 of NW_008612719.1, forward strand.
CATCTTCTCCCCAGGTTTAACTGGTCATGATTTATTGTTTTGCCCCTCTGTATGACTTCTCATTCACACACAGTACTGGTGAGACGACTTCAAGAGCACTAATAAAAATTATGCCATCAATCATAGGCACAACAGGATAAGAAAGACCTTGAGGGGCTGGAGCGGGTCCAGAGAAGGGCAACGTTGCTGGGGAGGGGTCTGGAGAACATGGCTTGTGAGGAGCAGCTGAGGGACCTGGGGGTGTTGAGCCTGGAGAAGAGGAGGCTGAGGGGAGAACTTATTGCACTCTACAACTCCCTGTGAGGAGGTTTGAATGAGGTGGGGCTTGGGCTCTTCTCCCAAAGAACCAGTGACAGGATGAGAGGCACTGGGCTGAAGTTGCCCCAGGGGAGGTTTCCATTGGATCTGAGGCAGAATTTCTTTCCTGGCAGAGTGGTGAGGCCTTGGCCCAGGCTGCCCAGGGAGGTGCTGGAGTCCCGAGCCCTGGAGGGGTTCAAGAAGCATGTGGACATGGCCCTTGGGGCCATGGTTTAGTGGTCATGGTAGTGATGGGTTGATGGGTGGACTTGATGATCTTTGAAATCTTCTCCAACCTTAATGAATCTCTGATTCTATGACAGCATCAGAGAATGGTTTGGGTTCAAAGAGACCTTAAAGATCATCTAGATCCAAGCCCCTGTCATGGGCAGGGATACCTCTCAGTAGACCAGGTTGATGTTTGGTCCTCTGCTAGTTCACAGAATCATTAAGGCTCAAAAAGACCTCCAGGATCATCAATTCCAATCACCAACTCAACACTGCCATTACCACTAACCCATGTCCCCAAGTAAAAGTTCATTGCAACCCTTCTAAAATCCTATCCATCTGGCCAAAATTACTTCATCATTCTCTTTCTTTGAAACCCAACTGCTGTTCTTAAAGCGATTAATATAATCTCTATTTGATAACACGCTGCTAATTTTCTTAATCAGAACATCACTCAGCACTAAAATGCCTCAGAAGTTGCTGTTGATTAGGAGACAGTTTAAGAAAAGCTTCGTTTGCTGATACATGCCCAGAGGTTTTAGGACAGCACCAGGTCTGCAGGCAGCACAGGACAAGGGTTACTTCATAGTGCTGCTGCTCTCCTTCGAGCCACTTAATTTGCAAGCAGTAATCTGAGCACAGTCAACCTGATTTAATTTCCCAGTGAAGAAATACACTGGCAGCTTATTTAGGCATTATTAACTTAATATTAACTTGACAGTAACTTGCAAAATAGATCTGCTCTAACAGGACCAAGTTCAAGTCTTTAAGCACTCCTTTATTATTTGAGGTTTGGCTGTCTCTCAATGTTCTTATCTAAAGACATTTTGAAGAGGTATTTCTCACATGCCTGTGTATACCAGGCAGAAGTCCAAGCAGGTAAGTTGAAAACAATAACCTTGGAAAAATGGATTTGCACAACTTGCCTAATCTATGGTTTTTAACAGATACTTTTTTGAGAAACTAAAGAACTAGAAATGAAAATTACATTAAAAAAAAGGACCTGCTGGAGCGGGGCCAGAGGAGCCCCGGCAATGAGCCGAGGGGGGAACCCCTCTGCTGGGAGCCCAGCAGGAGAGAGTTGGGCTTGGGCAGCCTGCAGAGGAGAAGGCTCCAGCTGGGGAGACCTTCTGGAGGCCTGCCAGGGCTCACAGGGGCCTCTCAGAAAGCTGGGGGGAACTTTTGACCAGGGCCTGTTGGGGCAGGACAATGGGGAATGGTTTGAAACCAAAAGAGGGAGATTTAGACTAGGGAAAAGGAATAAATTTTTGGGTGCTGAGGTTAGTGAGCCCCTGGCCCAGGTTGCCCCGAGAGGTGGTCGCTGCCCCATCCCTGGAACCATTCCAGGGGAGGTTGGCCGGGGCTCTGAGCAACCTGCTCTAGTTGCAGATGTCCCTGCTCCCTGCAGGGGGGTTGTACTAGATGACCTTGAAAGGTCCCTTCCCACCCAAACCATTCTGATTGACCATCCTATGATTCTATGAAAACCCACATAAAACCACAATGATGCCTTTAACCTTTCATGATGGGTTCTCATCCATTTTGTGCACTTCTGCAAAGATCACTCAGTGACCACCTGCCCGCCCAAATCTCAAACCTAACCACGCAGCGCTACCGAAGGCACCTGTCCAGCACCATCCAGGATGAAGAGGTCAGACAACCTGTTATCAAAACCTACCACAACAGGAGTCCTGTAATTCCAAACACATATTGTTATCTCTGTGAGAATAAATTCACAGCAATTTGAGTCCTGAAAATATTGTAGAATGGTTTGGGTTGAAGGGACCTCTAAAGCTCATCTAGTCCAACCCCCCTGCAGGGAGCAGGGACATCCCCAACTAGAGCAGGTTGCTCAGAGCCCCGGCCAACCTCCCCTGGAATGGTTCCAGGGATGGGGCAGCGACCACCTCTCGGGGCAACAGACAACATCTCAACATCCTCTTCCTGGATTTTTTTTTGCTCTACCTAGTCTATATTTCCCCCTTTTCATTTCACACCATCACTATTGTCCTGTCCCAACAGGCCCTGCTAAAATGTCTGTCCTCATCTTTCTGATAGGCCCCTTGAAATACTGAAAGGCCACAAGAAGGTCTCCCTGGAGTCTTCTTTTCTGCAGGCTGAACAACTCCAACTGTTCCAGCCTTTCTTCATAGGGATCACGTCATTATTAAGACAAACTTCCTATTTAAACTACTTTTATCAGACAAGTAACTTTATTCTATCTATTGTTCCAACCTTTTTACAGAAGTTGGATGCAACCAGATGGTAACTTCCTTCAAGCAGCAGCTACTATGAAATTGCAGAGTGGACCTTCCCCTGATCACTCTCTTTGCATTCTGCTACAAGGGTCCCCCCAAAACAGAGCCTGTACTAACCTGTGTGATAACAGCACACGATAACAGAGGTTTGCTTTGCTGGGCTGATTCTCTTCTGAAACGTGAAAAACAGTGTAAAGGCACAGTGCATTCAAGACTTCCAAAGAGGAAAAGAGAATGAGAGCAGCCCACAAATTTCAGTTTATCTTTTGCTAAAGTGGAATTCACTTTTAGGCCAGGAACAGGCGACTCTGAGCTGGGTCACTCTTCAAATGGAGGAGTGTATGAGCCTCCAACCCCCTGCAGGTTCAGGGGGTAAAAACAGATCATGCCATCGTTGCCTCCAAGAGTCATCCAGATCAAAATCTGCACTAAGATTAAAATCCAGCTGGTTCTGGTCAGATCCATTAGAGATACAGAGTGCAATCATCCCAAAAAAACAGAGGAACTTAAAGGAAACTTAGTGGTAAATTTGAGAAGGACTCAAACTATAATTACAGTGTGCAAATAAAGATTACAGCACAGTCTTTCCTGCCATGGCAATGAATGTATGTCTACAGCAGAGATATTTTCACATTCGACATCCCAGATTATCTGAAATTTATTTCTAAACACAGTTTTTGCATTTTCTTTTTCATTTTAGTACATGAGAATAAAATACTGAGGGTTTGTTATTACTGTGTATTACGGGCACACTGTCAAACAGGAATAAATGATCCCTGAAAAGAAACACTTCCAGGACTAAATGCTGAAGGAGCAGCACTTCTAAGGGTTAAGCTCAGTTTCCCAGGCATTCTGGAAAATAGAACTGGTTTTAACAATACGGTTCCAGCACACTTTTTTTCTCCTGAAACCAGAGAGTTACTGTTATCTTCAAAAACCTATTTGTAAAGGCTTCCAGCTCTATAACTTCCCCAGGGTTATCTGATAACACTTTGTCTTCATTTCCTACGCTTGTTTTGTTCCTTTGCTCTCGTATGTCGCCTAAGAATACAGGAACCATAGAATGATTTCACTTGGAAGAGACCGTGAAGATCATCAAGTCCAACTGTTCCCCCAGCACTGCCAGGTCCCCACTGACCCGTGTCCCTCAGCACAACATCTCCATGGCTTGGAAACCCCTCCAGGGATGGGGACTCCACCACTGCCTTGGGCAGCCTGGCACAGCCCTGGACAACCCCCAAGGGCAACAAATTGTTCCTCAGGGACAACCTCAACCTCCCATGGGGCAACCTGAGGCCATTTCCTCTTGTCGTATCACTTGTTGAGAAGAGACTGGCACCCACCTCTCTACAACCTCCTTTCAGCTAACTGTAGAGAGATAAGGTCTCCCCTGAGCCTCCTTTGCTCCAGGCTCAGCACCCCCAGCTCCCTCAGCTGCTCCTCACCACACTTGAGCTCTAGACCCTTCCCCAGCAGCTTCATTGCGCTTCTCTGGCTACACTGCAGCCCCTCAAGGTCCTTCTTGGAAGGAGGGGCCCAAACTGAACCCAGGATTCGAGGGGTGGCCTCCTCAGTGCTGAGTGCACAGGGACGATCCCTGCCCTGCCCTGCTGGCCACACTGGTGCTGACCCAAGCCAGGATGCTGGTGGCCTTCTTGGCCACCTGGGCACACGCTGCCTCATCTCCAGCCGCCTGTCCACCAACCCCCCAGGTCCTTTCCCTGGGGCACTTTCCAGCCCCTCTGAACCAGCCTGGAGCACTGCAGGGGGTGGCTGTGATCCCAGCACAGTACCCAGCCCTTGGCCCTGTTGACCCTGAGCCCACTTGCCTCAGTCCATTGCTCCAGCCTGGACAGATCCCTCTGAAAAGCCTCCAACCCCCCAGCAGATCAACACACCCAGCTGAACCAAACTGAGAAGAAAACACTAGGGTCAATTACAGATAATTAACAAAGAAATCTCCAGTGCTATTTGTGGCAGCCGTGCATTTTTGTCCCCTCTCTGAGATACACAATAAAACAATCACGACTTGTGAACCCAGGAACTATGTCCCCGTTGATTCAGGTACTTTTGGAGGCAGTTTTGTATCTAGTCACTTAATCCCCTACACAGAGACTCTTTTTCCAAGTGCCTCCCAATTTCTGGTGTTTCTTACTGTACTTGAAGTGGATGTAAAATGCCTGCGGGGTTTTAGCATCTCTCAGGCTACGGATCATTCTTACTGTCACCACTCTGGCAGGAAGCTGCTCCAATTAAAACAGATTTCTGCTCTCAGTACCAGGAATAGACTCTGGATACTCCCCAGTAATCTTAAATGGATACTCCCATTGAATTATTTCAATATAAAAAGATTTGCAGAGACTGCTGATCTCCAACAAAGCATCCATGTTGCAGTTTGAGAGCACATCTTAAGCAAATTCTAACTCTGGATTTTTTTTTCTGCTCCCTCTTTACTAAATGGCAAGATCTCCAGGAGTATGTATGACAAGACTGAGACAGCTCCTGGTGTCCACCTTCACAAGCCAGCCAAAGAAACACTGCATTCCTATAACTTTGAAAAAAGGATAGAAGGCAGTAGTCCTGCTAGAAGTCCCAGAAGATACCAGATATTATCCCTAATCTTATTCCTCCCCTTCCAATTCACGCTTTGCAAAGTTTCTTGGTCCCAGGGGTCTCTTGGTTACTTCCCAAGTTTTTCCTGTAGTTTATTCTCCTGCCAGCTCAGGGAGTTTGATCAGTTCACCATGCAGTCAGACAAGCATCACAGACAATGTAGCAAGGTGACCAGTCCCCTCACCTCAAACACACCACAGAAGTACACCCTGAGGGTGCTGTTTAAATTTGCTTTCAGGAACTGAAAGTCATTTAAGTCAATAAACTCATGGTGTTATCAGAAGATGCAGTCTCACCTTTCCTCCCTTCTCCTTGGCCATGTGTTCCCAAGTACAAGTTCACAGCAGGTGGAACCATAACTGGGAGCTCCAAGCAGAAGGCACTGGCACACTGGTCTCCTCAGCGTAGCACTAAACGATGCCTTCAGCACGAGGTACGTCAGAGTGCAGCAGGAGGGCAGAACTGCACCAGCTACACCTCTGACAGCACCGAGGACCTGTGTCCACCTAAACCACCAACAAAACCAGGCTCTCGGCCCATCTGATGCTCATTTCACAGGTGAGGAACTGGGGTAGATGTCCTTTCTCTACCTCCAAAAGTGCTGTTCGGCTCACTACAGTTTGGAAGTGGCTCAGGTCGTCTGAGAATGAAGGCATGAAAGTATTTGGGTGCTTTTAGTAGGTAGTTCAACTGCTGTATCATCCAAATACTACCTCCTGATGCTTGGCTACCAGAAGAGCCTTTAGAGCACTCTGTATTTTCCACCAGGAGCCACGCAAGAGCCTTAGCTCAGAGAGCATATGTGCTATGTCAAGGAAAGGAGCTAAAATTAGTGAGACACCTACACAAAACTTCTTGCCTTCAAAGAACAGTGTCAGGTTTTCTGCATTTGTTGCCAGCACTTCAGGAATTTGCAGTCACAAAATACAATCATGATTCTTCTTCTGCTGAGGCGTAGACGCAGATGGCAGCAGAGGGTCCCTTTGTCTTTGAGTTTATTTTGTAGTATCTTGGGGTTTAGGCTTGTACCTTTTATCATGAACAAGATTCTTTTAGCATCAACAAGGATATACAGTTAACTATTTAGGCAGCAGTTATTGCTTGAGAAGTTACATGGCTGCAGTAAGAATATCACAGAATTGTTTATGTTGGAAAAGACCTTTAAGATCATTGTGTCCAACCATTGACCTAACTCTAGCAACCATGTCCCTCAGCACCATAACCACACCTCTTTTAAACACATCCAGTGATGGTGATCCAACCATTGTCCTTGGAAGCCTGGGACAGGCCTTGACAACCCTCAAGGAGAAGAAATTGTTCCTCAGGGCCAATGGAAACCTCCCCTGGGGCAACCAGAGGCCATTGCCTCTTCTCCTGTCTCTTGTTCCTTGGGAGAAGAACCCGACCCCCACCTGGCTCCAGCCTCCTGTCAGGGAGCTGTGGAGAGCCACAAGGTCTCCCCTGAGCCTCCTCTTCTCCAGGCTCAACAACCCTAGGTCCCTCAGCTGCTCCTCACCACAGCTGGGCTCTAGACCCTTCCCAGGTTCGCTGTCCTTCTCTGGACCTGCTCCAGCCCCTCAAGGTCCTTCTTGTGTTGAGATGCCCAAAACTCAACACAGTAGCACTGAATGAGTATCTTACATCCACACAGTGCTACTGATTTATGTTGTCCTTCCTATGGGTGTACCACAGCCAGAAGTAACAGTACTGGGCCTAATTCAAACTTTCTAGATGAGTGACCTCACTCTAGAACTGCCCATGCTTATACAGACCCACTGACCTGACACCTGCAGAAGTTCACATTTATTAACTCTTACAGTGAGGCACTTTGAAACTTGTCAAGATACAGAAGATGTGTGTTGCCAGGTTGGTCCTTAAGATTTGCCAATTTTATTGTCTTTTAAAATCGGACTAAGTTATGAACTTTGAAGACAATGGTCTCCTGATTCTAGAACTTAACTGAGCAAGTCTGTGTGGCCCTCTTATTCTCCTTCTTCAGACCTCAGAACCATGATTCTGGTACCCTGACAGTATCTCAGGAGAGCAGGCAGAAACCAAAAGCCAAAGAATAAGAGATTGTTTTCTCCAACACTTTTCCCACTATCTTTTCATTAACATAAACACACATACAAGGCAAGAAAAAGGAAATCATGAAAAGCTACAATCATTGGAAGGTCAGATAAAAACCTAAAACCACTGAAGACACAGACAGCTTCCTCCAGTTGCCACTGCAGAGAGAAGACTCAGTGATCTGTAAGCCCCATGGCTTATCTTGATAGCCAGAAAATCCTGATAACACAGAGAAAAATACATTCAACGCCCATCCTGCCCCAGGAGAAAACTCTGCTGAAGTCCTCTCCGATTTAAACCCAAGATTACTAAGGAAGCAAAGCCCAGCTAATCCTGGCTGCCGGCACAGGCCTGGGGAAAGAGGTCTCACAAGGAGATAAGATTCAAATCAAGAGTTTTGCAGATCAAAGGCACTGGTGTAAATCATAAACCACGAGGAGTAAGACAGCAGAGCAGTCCCTGCAGCGCTGTCGTTCCGCACCTTCTGCCAGAGCCATTTCCATGTCAGAGGAATAATTTGGTGCCATTTCAAAAACTGTACAAAATCTAAAAGAAAAACTCCACACAAGGCACCACGGAGGAACAGAGGGGGACCATCAGCACATGGTCAACAACCTTTTCGTTCCTCAACGTGCAGGAGAAAGGGGGAAGTCGTTGCTGTGTCATCCCCCAGTGTTCCATTTATCTACCTTGGGAAGTACAGGCATTGCCAACCCTTTTTGCCATATTCCAAAGGGGAAACCAAGGCACCACTTCTGCAGTTGGTAAACTAGGGGAAACGTGTGGGGATGGAAAGAACCAAATGCTTGTCTCTTATGATTCTATCAGCACATGGTCAGGTCATAGAATTGCTTTGGTTGGAAGAAACCTTTAAGATCATCAAGTCCAACCACTCCCCCAGCACTGCCAGGTCCCCACTGACCCATGTCCCTCAGCACCACATCTCCACGACTTGGAAACCCCTCCAGGGATGGGGACAGCACCACTGCCATGGGCAACCTGGGACAGGCCTGCACAACCCTCAAGGGGAAGAAAGTGTTCCTAACATCCAACCTAAAACTGCCCCAGATCCTCCTTCCAGCCTTTCTTGCAGACAGGTGTCACATTTGCTAGCTCCAGTCAACTGGGACCTCCCTGGTGCACCAGGACTGCTGATAGATGACAGGACGTGGCATCACCATTCATCACTAACAAAATACTAGTCACAACAACGGCTGGAGATTTGGCTTCCCTAGCAGCAAGATCTCCCCTGAAGCAAAAGCACAAGGTTGAACCAGATAACGAATTCATCCCCAAAAATCTCTGTTGAAGATGATTCTGTTACATGATATTTGGGATGAAAATATTAAAGCCAGCAAGGCTGGCCACCAAATGGCCTAAACAGACGTGAGTGAAAAAAGCTTCCCGAGGGCTGAACACAAACAGAGAGCATCAGGCTTTGTTTTGGGAGAAGGGGAAACTATGTAAACCGCAGAGAACAGGAGAGAACACGCTCGCTGTGGAGCCTGCGGACAGAGCCAGAAACGGCAGCGAAGAGCATGGGGAAAGCACGAGAAAGTCAAGGACAGCCAGAGAAACACCCGTGGTGCAAGGCACAGGGAAACTCGGCGCGTGCGTGTGCGTGAGGGCGTTCAGTGCTGGCAGGGAAAAAAGCCCTTGGAAGTACTGAGCAACGTGGTCTCCTGCTGTTTGATTCACAGTGCATTCAGCTTCTGCACACAGGCTCTGGGAACCGGCAGGATCGCCTCTGAGAAATACCTGCCTGTCATCCACCTCCTCTTGCAACAGAGGATTGCAAATATTGGCGAAGGGCTCTGGTCACGAGAGGTCACCGTGCACCCCGGCAGCGGCAGCTCGGCCTCGGCTGGGGCTAAGCGGCTGAGAAACGATCACAGGGCTCCTGGAGAAGAACTGCAAAGGAAAAGTCTAAGTCAAGGTCTGGCAACCTTTGCGTGGTGCCATGCCAGGTTTTTTCTTCCCCGCACGACGGCTGGAGCGTGCGAGGAGAAGCCTGGCAGGATCTGGCAGGGGAGGCCCCTCGAAGAGGCAGGAACCTGCTCGTCAATGGATTCTTGCTCCTCCACGAGGCAGTGGCATTTGCTGAGTAGGGGGAGGCAGAAACTGCAAACTGGGGGTCTCAAAATTCCAATGCTGTTCACCCCACACCCTCTTCACCATGCCACTGCGTGCCCCTGGGCCGCTCCCCCCGAGCTAAAACATGCAGCCAGTACGAGGTGCAAGAGAAGGCAAAAAAAAGGTCAAACTGAACAGGGCTGCACAGCCAATGAGAATATTTGGACTTGAGCGATGGAACAATATTGCAGGGACCAGGGAGATGGTGAACTGCAGAGCCAGCATCTCTCCAACTAATAAGACACCTTCCCAGATGAAACTGCTGATGCATCCAGGAAAGGCAGAAGCTAAACACAAAAGAAGGACACTTAGAAGGGCAAATGAGGTTCAAAGTCAGACAAGAGCGTCTATAAAGAAAATGAATTTTCGATTGCTATATATGGGTGCAGGGAGTCTGAATAACAAGCAGGAACAAATAAAAATCCTGACCGGCAATAAGAAAAAAAATGACGTCTGGTGTGACTGAGTGTGTGACTGGATTTGAAAATCACTCGTCCGACAGGGCTCGGATATGAAAAGGAAGAGATGGCTGCAGCCTGCCCTTACAAAGGTGGGGGAAAAAGGCTCGCCTCTTCGACAGTGCCTCAGAAGAACTGAAGTTCCAGGGCAACTCAGCCATCTCTCACTGGTTTTTAATGGGTAAAGCCCAGGAGGAGGTTCCGGGAAGCACCAAGGCAGGGAGTGGAGTATATGGTTCCACAGGCATACAGAATCATAGAATTGTTTAGGCTGCGAAACCTAAATCATCAAGTCCAACCATCAGCCTAAGCCTATGAAGTCCACTGCTAAATCACGTCCCTCAGCACCACGTGTCCACAGCTTGGAAACCCCTCCAGGGACAGGGACTCCACCACTGCCTTGGGAAGCCTGGCACAGCCCTGGACAATGCTTTCAGGGAAAAAAAATTGTCCCTTGGGTCCAACCTCAACCTCCCCTGGGACAACTTGAATCTATTTCCTCTTGTGCTGTCCTTGTTCTTTGGGAGAAGAGCCCAACCCCCATCTCGCTCCAGCCTCCTGTCAGGGAGCTGTGGAGAGCCAGAAGGTCTCCCCTGAGCCTCCTTTGCTCCAGGCTCAACACCCCCAGCTCCCTCACCTGCTCCTCACCACACTTGGGCTCTAGACTCTTCCCCAGCTTTGCTGCTCTTGTCTGGAGGGTGGGCGTCTATTTGTGGAAAAAAAGGGGGGGGGGGGAGGGAAAAAATGTGGGGTTATGGAGAAGCCAGGACAGATACAGAAACTCTCAAGGAGCAAGTAATTATAGGGGATTAGTTTCCAAAAATTGTAGGTGACAATTTGTAACTATTTCTGACCTCATTAGAGCCAATAAAGCTGTGGTAGCCACTGGACTGGAAGTCTTGACAGCAAAGAAAAAGAACAGACTCACATTTAAATATATCTAAGTCGAGTAATTCAATCAAGACTGCAAAGTGTCCTGATTTAAATAATTGATTTGTACTTGTATGACATTTGTACTTTTTAGTTATCATAAGGAAGTACCACTATAATGAAAATAGGCAGCATTTAAGATGTTGATTTCTCACAAATAAATTAGCAGAGGAAAAATTAAGGAATTTGCATAGAGACGATCCACTTCTATTCACTCACCAAGTTTCAAAGTGCTGTTGGGATCAAAAAGGAAATAGCTACAGAGAGGAGTTTGGAAAAGCTTCTAAAGCAAATTAGAGATTTAACACCCCTTGCAATCAGTGGGAAGATACCAGAAAAAAAAAATATTAAGCAACCTATATAAAAGCAACTAATGGATAAAGAAAAAAATGAAACAACATAGGTGCATCAAGATCAAATTGTGGCAAACCAAAACAGCCTGGTGAAACTCAATAAAGACAAGTGCAAGAGCAGGGTACGCTGTGCAGGTGGAGGATAAGCAGCCTGCTGGACAAGAGAAAATAACCTAAGGGGATAGTGGATCATAAATTAATATAAGTCAATAATAACATGGATTTGCAGAAAAAAAAAGAAAAAAAGAGGGGGGGAGAGGGTATTTGAGGTTGTTTTAATCTAGTGCCACATGGAAAATTGCATCATTTCATTTTATATGGTGCTGACAAGCCCATGGAGTACTGAGGCCATGTCAGAAAGAGGTAAACACATCAGAGTACAGAGGAAAGCAGCAAAAATAATAAAGAGATTTGGAAACCATATGATCCATGAGAACAGATTAAAGGAACTTGTTCAACCTTGAGGAAAGAAAACTGAAGGAGAACGTCACACGCTCCCATCAGTGACAATGGAGACAACAGCCACGGGTTATCCTGCACATCCTCTGGAGTGAAGCAGTGTCTGAAGTTGCCAGAGAAATAAAATATGGGAAATGCTTTTAACTAAATTGGTTCATTACCCACTACCAGCGACCTACAGAGGCTAGGCACCTCCTAAACTGGCAGATTTTGAGGAAAAAAAAAAGAAATGTCTTTGTCAGGAATGCTCCAGAGACACTTGTCTCAAAGAGGGGAACGGACTGGATTGATTCCCAAGCTCTCTACCAGCTCTGCATTTCAGTAAAAGGTGCCTCAGAGGACCATGTTGTTGAAGCTGAAAGTCCTGCAAAGAGAGTCCTCCAAAGAGAGTCCCAACATTTCTGAGATGCCAGGGCTTCATTTTCAATATTTTTTAAAATCTGGAAGACAAACATTTCTAATATGATACCATCAGGAAAGAGCCAAAAGATGACTCAAGGAACTATCAAGTCCAACCCCCAAATCAGCCAGACATCAGTCCTGGATAGAATAAGGGAAAACTCAGACTTGATCTAGACTTAAAAAAGGACAGGAACAAAATTCATGACAGTCAATGCAACATTATGGAAAATAGATCTTGTCAAACAAAGCTGATTCCATCCTTAGATGAGGCTCCAAAGCAGGTTGATAAAGGTAGCTGCTGCAATGTAACAGGGAAACTTCTGCTGAGCGTGACATCTTGATTAAAAAAATGCCACCCTACCATGTCAACAAAGCATGCTAAACGGATTTAGAGTTGGCCAACTGACAGATGACTAAAAGCAGCCATCCGTGGAAAATTGCCGTCAACAAAGTTAGCTGTAGGAGGGTTCTGCTGGCCTTGGTACAGAGCCCACTACAATGGAAGAGGTCCACTATAGATCTAGACAAGATCTGTGGAGATCTCTGGACGACAGATGAAGACAGGCCAGTGATGTACAACAATTCAGACTACAACGGCCACTCAAAGTAGATTTCCATACAACCAAATGCAAGGTACAACATCCAGAAAACAAAACCTGAAAGCCAGAGACCCGGAAACAGAACCCGAGGTACACCAGGCAAGAAACTGCCCTGTGCTTCCCTGCTCAAAGCCATGTGTTTAATTTACCCAAAATGAGCTCCTTCCAAAGGGAAAAGTTATGGGGTATCAAAGGGCCTCTTAATTTACACAAGAAAAGGCTTTTAGAAGCAATAATTCAAAACTAACTTAAATTAGACCTCAATTTCTTAATCAGAGATGGTAATTAATTGCCAAAAATGTATCAATAGAAGTGACAGACTCTTCATGACTTAGGATCTCCAAACTAAGGCTGACTGTGCTGGTAGAAGGTAAACAGCCCAAAATAGTCAGTAGGCTCCTTTTCCAGGGAACTTCTAAGGATCTGTGTTTTCAAGGGGGTCAGTCTAATTAAGCCTTAAACTCTAGGAACTCTCTTCTAAGCCCTTACAGAAGCCACCACCAAAATCCATCTCCTGGCTTCCAGGCAGAAGCAGCAACAGCATCTAACCCAACCTTGCTGTGTAATGTCAGCAAGAAATCTCCAGGTTCCATTTCCCCATGGTGAAAAGAGAGACAGTATGTCTATGTATGAGGATCTTGTGAGGCTTAACTCACGGGAGCCTGCAAAGACCTTCCAGGAATCTTGGACAGAAGCAGCCATAATGGTGTATTCAGCTGCAGTTCACTGTGGTAGAGTCAATATAAGAAAGGAAAGGGGTCATCTCTTGCACCACCTTTGCAGTGGTGCTGTGGAAGAGAGGGAGAGGACAATGTGCTTTGCACTGGACACTTTGCTAAATGACAATCCAAAAGGAAACAAAGAACTCTGAGGTGTTTACACCTTTCCTTCAGAATTTGTTTGTAACATAAAATGAGGACTTTGATCCACAAACCAGTAAAACCTCCAGATAACACCAATCTGACGTAGAACAGCCCAGCATCATTTTACAAAGCCCAAAGCAACTAAGACACTGTTTCTTGATGGTAACACTAACAAACATCCATCAAATCAAACTCCAGGAATTAGACAAGAGAAGCTGAAACTCAGATGAGAACAGATGCGATACCACTTTTATCTACTGAGCCCACAACATAAGTCCACGACCACAGAAGAGGCCAACTCAAACTGAGTATCTTCTCTACAACTTTGAGTTGTGTGTGTGTGTGTTACAGACAGTGAAAAAATTCTTACAGCAAGAAATATTTTACTGAGCTACCAAATGAGCTTTGTCCATAGGCAAAAGACCCAGCTACATGGGGAAGTTCACCAGCTGGGATTTGGATGCTAATTTCTTAAATTTATGGCACTGCACTTCAAAAATTCTGTTGTGAATATAACTCAAAGCAAGAGCAAATTTGAGCTTTAACCAACCTCCCTTGCACTGGTGTCCCCTCTCACTTACACCACAATAAGAAGCAAGGATGACTGACAGGAGAGTTGAAGTGGCTCTGTTCATGTGGCCAACTGACCACCCTTTGAATACAGCACTGGCCACTCTAAGGTCAGAGTGGGGGACACGTAACACAAGTCCAATTTCCTCCTCCATCCAACCACAAGGCCAAATGGAAACCTTCTTCTAGCTGCCTATTTTGAACCTGACAAATATGTGGAATGCCATAGTTTTTGCTAAAGCCATTAAATGTTTCATTAAGGAACCTGCTCCAGTTGCAGATGTCCCTGCTCACTGCCAGGGGGAGGACTAGATGACCTTGAAAGGTCCCTTCCAACGCAACGCTTTCTATGATTCTAAGTGATGACATACACAAGAAACTGAAGAAAATTATTTGCAGAATATACTCTTATAGAATAAACCCAACACTGGAAGGGCGGATTGGAAGCCCCATCCTACCTAGCCTTGAACACCCCCCACTAAACCAGTTTTTTTTGTTGTCCAGAGAAGTTGTGGATGACCCATTCCTGGAAGGATTCAAGGTCAGGTTGGGTGGGGCTTTGAACAACCTCATTTAGCACGTGGCAGTGGGGTAGGGACTAGATGATTTGTAAGGTCCCTTCCAACCCAAACTACTCTATGATTCTATGAGATGTTCATACAGGGACCTATTCCAAAATAACGGTGCTTTAAATGCTCACAAGCTTAATTCAAAATACTTTTCAACAGGTACAACTCCTTAGAGCCCACCTGTCCATAGAGATACCACATTCATCTTGGTTCAAAAATCATCAGCAACTGTAACGAGTGATCTTACTTTGTCCATCTAAATGGCAGGAAGAGATCAAACTTAAAATCATAGAATGGGTTGGGTTGGAAGGGACCTTAAAGTTCATCTAGTCCAACCGCCCTGCAGTGAGCAGGGACATCTGCAAGCAGAGCAGGAAGATGTGGCTTCAGACTTCCTTGTGTTAGGGCCAAGTGTCTCTAGAAACAGGTTAAGCTGAGTAGTTCCCATCTAGGGACATTTAAACAAGTCATTTTCCAGGGATCATCTCCAACTCCATCTTGTCAATAATATAAAACAAGGCATCTCATAGTAAAACAAAAATAAATACACATACATGCACACCAAGAACGTCATTAAATCCAAAATCTTGCACTGAACAGGATAACCCAGGGAATCAGAACAGATTTATCTGTTGGGACTGCAGAGAGTCATATGAGTTTGTTATGAACAATCACATAAACCCTCTGGTCCATTAAAAAAAAAGAGAAGTTGTCATCATCTACAAATTGCAGTATAAAGACCTGAACAGAAAATGGGGACAAAGCAGATCATGCTCAAAACTTCTTATTAGTCTTCAGGATATATTTCTGACATCAAAATAATAAAACTCACACCTTATCAAACTGAGCGAGTTGGGTTTCTATTGCCAAAGAAAGCAAAAGCCCAAACACTCTGCTTTAATTCCCGGCAGATAAACTAAAGACTCTGAAGCCATAAAAGAGCCAGATCTTTTTGATTAAGTTCAACAGCAAATTAGAAGGAAAAGAAAAAAACCTTGTTGGAGCCCGAGATGTTACAGTCTATTTTAACTTCTGCTGCAGTCTGCAGTCTTTATCCATTTTATCACGGAATTAGACATGCCTAGCAGGCACGATGGCATCTATTCTTTTTTTTTGCCAGTTTAGTACTTTTTCTCTTATAAAATGCTTTAAGCTTGTCTTCAATAATCCTCCCAAAGCTCTAACCCTTGCTAAGACAAGGAAGGCAAAAACGTTCAGCCTACAAATACACTTCAGCATTAATCTTCCTGTGAGAAAGTTCTCGCACGAAAGCGATGATAAACCCCATTTTTCTGCTCTGACTTTTAATCTGCCCACCTTCCAATTTTCCATACTCAAGGAGAGGAAGGAAAGCCAGGGGAAAATAGGACCAAACACAAACCAGCTTCTCCCACAGAGGGCAGGAACTTCTCACGTCACCTTCTACAGATCCATGGCAATAACCTCCCGAATGGCTTGCTGGAGAGCATCAACAGGGCCACGGTTTTAGTCCTCCCAGAAAACAGTCATTTGGAATTCCTTCACAGTGTTGTGAGCTTTCAGCACATCCATAGCAAATAAAATTCAAACAGACTTTTTAAAAATTATTCAGGTCCCACTCCCACTGTGAGGAAACAAATGCGTCCACATCACCCTCCACAGACCCTCTTTAAAAAAAAATTCAGTTCTTTGAAAAATAAAGTAAAATGCCATGAATAAGATCATCATTGTCGCTTCCCTACAGGGTTCCAACAAGAAAGAGAAAAGAAATATAAGGTTTTCTTCAACACAAGAATGATAAACCGTGTCATCTGCTTTTAGGCTGAGAGGTAGTGAGAAAGAGATACTAGAAATATAGATAAATAACAAAATATTCATATTTGAGTCAAGTATTAAAAATTTATCTCGAAATGACTCAGATTTGTGTGTTCATGCTCCTTTTTCAGAGCCCAAGACAAAAAAAAACAATGTCCTAGTTCTTAATAGTTGCTTCACACATAAGAGCTTCCACAAATTCCAGAAGATCTGCAAATGCTGGATATACATCAAGAGACGGATCCTCCCTGACTAGGACATTAATTACGGGTCTGGGATTCTTGCTTCAGATGCCTGTCACAAAGCTCTCCTGCCTCTCAACAAAAGAAACCCCTGAGAACTCCCAACTCTTCCTGTTGCTACCAATTCAAACCAGTAAATAAATAAGCATAAAATCCCACGTCATGATCATCCCCCCAATAAAGCAAAACATCAAACTTAACAGAGCACAACACCACAAAATATATAACCTATATAAGCACAAAATGGGTTGGCTTGGAAGGGACCTCTAAAGCTCATCTGGTCCAAGCCCCCTACAGGGAGCAGGGACATCTGCAACTAGAGCAGGTTGCTCAGAGCCCCGGCCAGCCTCCCCTGGAATGGTTCCAGGGATGGGGCAGCGACCACCTCTCGGGGCAGCCTGGGCCAGGGGCTCACCCTCAACATCAACAATCTCTTCCTTCCCTCTAGGCTAAATCTCCTTCTTTCGGTTTCAAACCATCCCCCATTGTCCTGTCCCAATAGGCCCTGATCAAAAGTCCCTCCCCAGCTTTCTGACAGGCCCCTGGAAGTCCTGGCAGGCCCCCAGAAGGTCTCCCCAGCTGGAGCCTTCTCCTCTGCAGGCTGCCCAAGCCCAACTCTCTCCTGCTGGGCTCCCAGCGGAGGGGTTCCCCCCTCGGGTCACTGCTGGGGCTCCTCTTCTGTACCTCTACAAACAGCAGGTTTAGCAAGACAAACAAGTATTTACTCCCTGTTGATTTTTACCTGAAGGTCATCAACCACCACTCACTTAATACTTTCAAGCTCTTCTCCACCTGCTCAAAGCTTCTCCCAAACTGTCTCCCATGGCCTCTATCTCATGCTTGGGCAAAGGTCCACATGTATTCCAGATGCACAGAACCCAACCAGCCAGAAAGATGCTGTCTCCTAGAAAAATAAGGGGAACTGTGATGAGCCCTGTTCTCTGGGTTGAAGCTCTGATTTTGTTCTCTCCCCTCTACCCAGCACTCAAAAATTTTTTCAAAACTTAAAAAAAAAAAAGGTAGAATGTCTTCTACATCTACATCCCTTTGAGATGTGGATCAATGTGCCCAAGGGAGGGCAGAATTACCAATGGACTGGTAGACAGTAAGATCACACCATCCTTATTTCATCAAGAAATCAGGTTTACACAAATATGCATAAATAAACATAGCACTGCCACTGACATTTCCCTCTCATATTTAACGCTATCAATGTTTTAAACCCAAAAATAGGAGCAGGATGACTCAGTTGAGTGGAAGGACCAAGAAGGTAACACAATTTAGATGCCTCTGGAGAACTGCGTCCGTTCGACTGGCAGGTAGTCATGCCACGCGGAAAGAACTCCTGAAAATTTATTCCCACCTCTAAAAAGTGACAGATTAAGAGACAATATTTTTTAAATTCAAAGAGTTAAAAGACCAACAACAGGCAAAAAATGGATGGGTGGATTTTATTTACTGTCACTGGAACAAAACTCTTCATCTGGTTATTGAAGAGATGCTCAACAGCATGCAAGAGCCCAGTGACACCAGCCAGGACTCATCGATTCACACGTGAAATCAGCCAAAAAACGCTGGTGACACGGTTTGGAAGGGTATTGTGGAATAGGACAAGAATCTTTTTCTCACTCAATCCTTTTGGATCGAACATTTCTACGGACTGAATGCAACAACATATGGATTTTAAGCAGCAAAGTTGAGACTAATTGATTAGAATATGACGGTAGATTAAGAAAGGAGACCGACGTGAATCGCAATGAACATCTCCGCAGCCAGCTCCTGCTCGGATGCACAATCTCACCCACCAACAGATCCAAGACTGGACAAATACCACCTTGTTTGCACTCTGAAAGCAATGCAGGAGTCACTCCTCCCCGGGCACGCCGGCTGATAACTCAGTTCTCTAGGGGATAATTCAAATAATCCTTTGTCCTACCAGTGCTGGGAGGAGGAGGTTGGCAGAACACCACCCATCACTCACCTTGTGATGAGGGTCAGCCCGAGCACCTCCATGGCATATGGAGATGGCACTTCACCGTCCGCAGCCACCCGAGGAAAAGCCAGTAAGCAGAGCACTGTCCAGCCACACGTCAGAGGTGGTTTGGGCCCCACCTGCACCGTTAAGGACGCCGTGATTGAAGGAGAGACTTTATGAATCACAGAGGAAACAGAAAGTACATGGAGCACTTGTGCTGCGGAAAGGGAAATCGGGGGCCTCCGCAGATACAATCAAGCCCAAAGGGCACGACTGGAAGACAAATGAAGATCATAACCCAGACTGAAGGAAAGAGAGAGAAAAAAGAGTGAGCTCAGAAAGGAAGATATAAAAGTTGTATTTCCCTTTCAACAGTCTCATCGACTGCAAGCAACCACTTGAGAGCTGGAAATCGGCTGCGAG
The DNA here is from genome assembly GCF_000691845.1 of Merops nubicus. NCBI lineage: Eukaryota > Metazoa > Chordata > Aves > Coraciiformes > Meropidae > Merops > Merops nubicus. The sequence continues at coordinate 52,320 of NW_008612719.1, forward strand.
TTCCTGGGTAGAAATGTGGAGGTTTTGAACTGCCAGAGAATAAAGGTCAAAAAGGTTCCTCTGCCACAGGCAGCAGCAGAAAAACACCTGGGGTTAAAATAAGACCCATTTATGTTTACGTCACAGTTGCTGGCTTTGGTGGCGAGTAGGACTTGGTGACCCAGGAGCTCCTTCCCAGCTGCCAATGTCCCACTTCCCAGAAAAGCCGAGCTGAGCCAATCTCGCAGCGGTGGTCTCTGAAAACTTCCCAAAGCGGCTGCTAACCCGGATCAGACGCACACTCCCCTTGCCCCCCGCCCCAGGCTTGCACCTCCCCACCCAAACTGAGGTCCACAAGCTTCTCTAGACAGACTAGATAATTAAATTTAGACTCAACTTAATTATCATTTTAGTTATGCTTGCAGCAGAGGTATAGAAGACTTTTCACTGAAATGCTTCTCTGAAACGTTTTCACTTGCCTGAGAAACATTTTCAGAAGCACCAAGAGCACCACCACCTTTCTTTCCTGTTTTTGTCCTTTTATTCATGTGGTAGGTTCCTGATATCATGGAGCACGAAAACTTAATAGCAAAGAGGGGGGTCTAAATATCCCCAAATGCTTCACCTACTGCAATGCAGACTTGTCGCTGAACCCAACAGATGAGCCTCCCCAAAGCTCAGAGAGGATCTCTACAATGTGTTCTCCCTAGATGACCATCTCCTGTAGTTATTCCACATTCGTTTGGATGCAAAATGGGTGTATCATTTTGGTTTCTCACTCCAAGCAATCCTTCCCATGAGCAAATTCAAAACACCCTCTCAGCACGCAGTCATTTTGCTTCCAGTCCCTTTGTTCCAAAGGAGAAGGGTTATAGATTTACCTCTCCAAAAAAGAGTCTTTGCTAACAACCAGGAATTTTAATCAGCTAAAGAGTATAAAAAAAAAAAAAAAAAACAACAAACCCCAAAGCCCCATACATCTGAATAATATCTGAAATACTTCACACACGTTCAGGAAAACGAAAGGTCAATATAAGCACATCGTTTGGGAGAGATTCCTTCTGAAAAATTAAAACATTCCCTTCAGTGAAAAAAAAAAAAAGTTAAGATGCCAGAGTAGGTAAGCTGACATTTATAACTTCCAGAGCAAAAGTTAATCAGATTTCATATATATTTCATCCAATAAATACATTGCTAACTGATATCAGTCCTTTTAATGACTACATACATCCAGCAAGAATAAATAATCAGACCATAGATGCTGACTGGGTTTTTTTTTTTTTTTTTCCACATACTCAACCATAAAGGTCAAGAGAATCCATGAAACAGTTAAAATTCAAAATCAACACCAGAAAGAATTAATTAAAAAAAGAAAAAAGCATTTGGCCTCCTCGTACTAATTTCCTTTTTCTTTACATCGCTCAACATTGCTCCTCAATTGGAGTTCTAATCAACAACCCCTGCACAGTTAGCATTTCATGAAATAATGCAGTGGATGCAATCAAGTCCAGCAAAATATTTCCCTAAAGATGTTTCCATCATTCACATTCTTAAAAAAAAAAAAAAAAAAAGAAAGCTTTAGCTTCCTCCATCGCTATTTAACAACAAGAATAAACATACCACAGCATCTTAAACCATATTTTGATTAAAACAGAAATAGAACCACTTGGGGTTTCTTTCTGGTTAGCACAACATGTCTTTGTCCAGGGGAAGGAGAAAAAAAAAAATCCTCAACCTGCTCATTTTTCTACATCTGACAGTTTTCCGCACTGACCGAATGCCTCCTGAATGAAATTCAGGCTGTGGGAACACAGCCCGTCACCTGAAAGCTCAGCATCAAAACATGCAGGGGTGGGGGGGGAAAGAGGACAAAAAATACCCCCCAAAAGCCAACACAGGACAAACCCTATTTTTTTGACAATGAATATTTATTTCAGTTCCATACTTGAAGGCTCCTCTGCTGTCTATAAAGGACTGAAACGAGGCACCTTTTTGGCATTTTTAACCCACAGTACAACGGTGGGTTTCACTGCCCTGGAAACCACAACGCCGACAACGAAACAGTCGAGCGATTACCAAGAAAAAAAAAATCATCATCATAACAATCACCCCTCATAAAACCCAACAGAACAGACTATTTAGTATAGCCAGCAAAAATAACGCCACCTAATATTTCACAACCTCCTGCTCTCTGCTTTCAGGCTATGGACGTTGCAGGCTGGCGTCCCCCCCTCGCACCAAACCTGGGTCGTTTTTAGACACCCCCTTCTCCCCCCCGGCAAAGGGGAGCTGGGATGGGGGCGATAGCTCCAACTCAGCCCTTCCCATCCCATCAAGTTGCTGGCGGGCTCGTTAATATTCCCTGATATCGCTCCCGCCGTCGTCACCGTCCCCACGTGCCCCTCTGGATATTTCAGCGGGTGCACAGTGAAGGGGCAGCATCCCCCATTTCTGGGGTGTCCCCACTGTCCCCAAGTCCCTGCAGAGACATCTTCTAAGGGTTCAGAGCTGGCCACACAGAACTCAAACCACCCGTGAGCCCCGTTGCTCCGTTTCCCTTCTTCTGCGCCAAGAGAAGGTGAAACTTGGCTTGGACCCGGCGGTGGTGGCTCCTTGGCAGGCTCTCCCTGGACCCAAGCGCCCCGAAAACCCCCCGCCCACCCCCCTACCCTCCACGCTTATACTGGGGGGCATCGAGCCCACCCATTCCCCGTGGGGCTGCAGGCAAACCCTGCCACCAAGGATGGGGGGGTAACAAGCTCGAGGGGGCAAAAGGCTCTGAGAGGGGGCAACAGGCTCTAATGGGGAGTAGAGGGGTTATAGGCTCGGGGAGGGGGGGAGGCTCTGAA
>NW_008612720.1:0-13098 GCF_000691845.1 Merops nubicus
TCACTCTCCTCCATGACTCCAGGAGTGAAGTGATTCTATTGCCTGCAGTAGAAGCTTGCCCAAATCCTATAAAAAGCATAAACAGTGCTGCTGTAGCAAACCTGCTCTGTAGCTAACAGTTTTCCTCTTAGGTTGGTAATTCTTGGAGTCCTACCTCTTGGGCACATGTACACATATCGTAACAGCAAGTTTGGTTTGAAATGGTTTGTTGTTTTTATGCCTCACATTGCTTAATAGAACCCTAGAAAGATGACAGAGTTCCCCACCAGTATTTTTCTTGTCAATATTCATTCTTTGTATTAATTGACTTCAATGGTGCAAGATGCATACTGGTGCAGCCATTCACTAATGCTCGTTTTCCAGCTGATTACACTCAGAGGCCAGGTAAGGTGGGCCCAGTAGTATCTGTCCAACCTCAGTTTGGGCCAGGATTTCTCACTGAAATCCTGGTCACCTGGAGTGCTGACATGATATTCTCATTTGTATCAAAGTTGTGGACCTGCTGCAGAACACACTGTGATTGACCCAGCTTGCTAAATGTTTGAAATGTGTTCTGGCTTCTTGGGGTCTCTTTTAACGAGCTAATTCGTCTTTTCTGTCTTTGTTGGGTTGGTTTGTTTGTTTGGTTTTCATTTCCCTTTAGATGGGGCTTCTCTTCCCCTTTTTGCTGGGTTCCTTGGCAAAACCACTTGTCAAAACCAAATGCAAAGTGATTCCTGCTAAGGAGAGCTGCCAAAAGTCAGTTTTCTGACCAGCTGATGAAGGAAGTAATTTGCACATCTCAAATAGGTCATAGTGGTAGGGGAAATCTGATTGTAGCCCCATTCGATCTTAGAGCAGGGAGAAACAGTTCCAGATAGGTAGGGACTAGATGGGCGAGGGTTGGAACTGAGGTAGGATTTTGAATGTCAGATAAGTCAGTCATATGTCCTTTTTTTATGAGGCAAACAAAATCTTTTCTTCAGCTGGGAAATCTGCTGTGGTTTTTCTTTGTTTCTAAAGAGGTAAATATGAAGATCTGCTTTTATCAGTAATATCTGAGTCACTTAGGCACTTGGTGTGTCCACTAGCCAAAGGCTAGGAAGCCATACGTGGCCTGGGAAGAACAGGGAGATTTTGTGGTAATGAAGTGATTAGTACACAATAAAAATACCAAACAGCAAATTATCTCTTACATATGTCAAGAAGTATTTGCTCGTGACCCTCCTTCCAAATGGAAAGGAGGAGATGGCATCACCATACAGGTGAGTGGACTTAAAATATTGTGCAAAAGGACACACAAGAAACCTATAGGCACTGTAATCATGTAACAGCCCCAAAGAGACCTCACAGCTGCTTACTGAATGGCCTCAGGCGTGTAGTAGAGCCACTGACAGCTGCTACACAATGAGTTTTCCAGTTTAACATCTGGACTATGTGGTGATAATACAAAATACCACGGTAAATGGTAGCAAATTGTTTTCTTTGTCTTGTGCTGTTACTGAGCAGCATCATGCGTGTACTGTTGTGGTTGACAAAGAACTTCAATTCTAAGCCTCTATTTTAAGATGCTTAGGACTACTCCAAAATAGTTGTCCTTTAGCTGAAAGCCTTCCTTTCTATTCTTAGCAGAGATGTGGGTTTACTTGCAAAGTTTCAAATTCCATTTGATTGCTTTTTGCATTTTTGTGAATGTAAACAAAAACTCCTTCATATCACCAATGAAGAACTGTGTAAGATTTATTTATTGCATTGCTTTCCAAAGTATGCTTGCATTTCAATCGAACAAACTTCTGAGATAGACAAGTCTGTAATTGTTAATTCCAGCATTGTGAAAATGTATTTCAAACTTTACTGAAGTGAGATACATACTTTTTTCTTTTCCTTTTTATTTGCCTTCTGATTTATGAGCTTCAGATGGTTCTTGGGTTTTGTTGTCTTTAAGCTTTCATTTTGCCTTCTTGAGTCCTAGGACCTTAAATGTCTTTATATTTTTTTATTTAATGCTCGCCTGAATTCAGCAGTGTGGCTTTTTTCATGATTTGAGAGATAATAAATTGGAAATTGCCTGATCAACTCTTAATTTCCACCAAGTCTTGAAAAATTACATATTAGGATTTTAAAGACCTTAAAAGATTTTTTTTAATTGGCTTGTGGTTCTTGATACAACTTGTGTTCAGTTATTTTCTTTGTGTCTTGCTGCTACCCTTCAATTTAAAGCATGTGGTTAAACTTGATTTAACATTTTAATCTTAGTAACATCATGAACACCTTCCTACAATTTTTGAGCACTTTGTCTTAGAATTGACCTTCTTGACATAATGTCTCTAGGGGGCTCTTGTGAAGTATGAGGCTGAGATTAACCATAATCCACTACTAAATAAACTGAAATCCTCCCTTGATAAGAACAAGCCCTAGGAGTGATGCTTGAAGCTGAGTACTAAATTTTCTTACAGTTCAGGTACTAAGAGATCTTCCAGGCAGAGTCACTGAGCACCACAAACACCTTTGGTTGTAACTCTTTGCCTTGCCCAGAGCCGTGCAGTCAGGGTCAGGGCTGAGGTGGGTGGCTGGGCCCAGACTTGGCAGAGCCTGCTCTCCTGCTGGTTACCATGACATTTGATCACCTAGAAATAAGCTCCAGGAAGTCTGAGTCTTGTTCTGCTGCTCTTGGAGCTGGGATTTGCTCTGTTTTGCTCCTGTGTGTTTGAGGGGGAGGGGGTCGGTAGCACTCCAGTGCTCATAGCCTTCACCTGTCCTTGTTCCTTTCCAAATGAAGGAACCAGGCTACTGAATTTAGACAGATTTGTACCACAGATCATTTCACTTGCTTCTCACAGATTTTGCATTTGTTCTTTTGGCAGCTGATTCATAATGCATTGAGGTTTTCCTTTCTGCTGTACATCTCCATGGGTTAACAGACTGCTGTGACAACCCACATGATGGTAGTGCACTGTAGCAGGTCTGTCCACTGCAGGACCATTTAGGATGTCCATGCTTGTTCATTCACAGGAGTGTAGTGCTGCTTCTGAAGTACTCTGGCTGGGATTAATTTATCTGCCTTTCAAAAACCCTAGCTAATTAATAATGCTTATAGTGGCTAACATTGCTCAGACATCCATGTTCTACAGCTGCTCTTATAGTGGTGAACAGAGCTAAAGGATATATGTGGGATGACCAAAAATATAGCAAAACTGGCAAAATATTTTTAAATAACAATGCATTCAGTGACAAAAATGCTTCTTATTCTAGGATCTCAGACTCTTAAATTTCTTAAATACTTTTTTTTTAATAGCCATGACACATTTATCATTTGCCCATGTGAACAGGCTTCCAAATGCATCATACCTCTTGAACTTTGTTTGCTGTTTATTTGCAGATAGAGAAGTGGGAGTTGGAAGTAGGTATGTAGTGTCGATGCTACATGTTTTTATTACTGCCATTTCTTTATTTTTCTATCAAGGTGACTGTATCAGGAAGAATCATAGAATCATACCTGGATGTGTTTAAAAGTTGTGTAGGTCTGATGCTGAGGGACATGATTTAGCAATGGACTTGGTAGAGTTAGGTTAATGGTTGGACTTAATGATCTTAAATGTCTTTTCCAACCTGTGCAATACAATCAAAAAAATATCGGACTGATTTTCATATTCATTTTGAGTCATGAAAAAGAAGATTTTTCTGTTCTCTAAGATTTAAGAAATATGCACAATGAACTTCATCTTTTTGTGTACCTTTTCATGCAATTCCTCTTTTGCAGTCATTCTCTTTTAAATACTCTATCAGAGAAGCTGAACCTACAAAAAGATGAGAAAAGCAGATAACATTCATAAGCAAGCAGCCCTATTTCAGTTCTCCTTACCATTTGAAACATCAGGAAGGGAAACTGCTTCCTAATTTGCTCTACAATCTCAAGACACCTGGGAAAATGGAAATAATTTTTTTAACATCTTAGGAGCATGTGAGCAGTCATGTTAATCATAGTACCTTGGCTTGATTCCCATTCAGGAATTATATTCTGCTCACCAAATGCACCCTGTTGTATTTTCAGTGATTTATTTTTTGTCTTACATGGTGTGTAGTTGCTGAGCAAGGTTAAGAGCTGGGGCTTCCCAACCACCCAAAATGTTTTCATGGTGGATGGAGTCTATCTACACTAACTTTTCCTTCTTGTCCATCAGCTTAGTTTACAGAAGTAATTGAGAAAGGAAAGTGCAGTTCCTTACCTGAAGGGACACTCAGCCACTGAGTTACGAGGGACAGCTTCAGAAGTGTGTGTGTTGGAGAAAACTCAGGCCTCTGACTGACCAGATACTGGTGAGCTCTTGTAGGCTGTGCATGCATTAGAAGTCTCTTTTCATAAAATTTCCATCTCCCTGGTGGGAGCAGTTAGTGTGGGAATGTTAGAGAGAACAGGGTGGTAGGGGACCTTCTGTACAGTGTAAAGAAAATAGGATGGGAAAAGTGAACCTTCTGCAGCTAGTGGTACTGAAATTTTCCAAGATTTCTGGGTTTATGACCTTGAAGGAGTTGAAGTGAAGATAGCTGTGGTGGGGAAATGTTTAAGAAACACTTCGCAAGAACAGAGCCTTTTATCAAAAAAGACAGATTGTTCTTGGTTTTGTTTGTTTCGTTTGTTTTTGGGTGGTGTTTTTTTGTTTGTTTGGTTGTTTTTTTTACAATAGAAGTGGTTTTGCTGCATATTGCTAATATTGCTCAAATGAAACTGCCTCTCAAGATACCTAAATGTCTCTGAGCAGGCTTCAGTGTCTTTTGGGCAGTGGGGGCACTCAATAAGAAGAGAGGAAAACACCATGCTTAATACAATCTGTTGAACTGGAGCATTTTAATCACAACTGAGCTCTGAAGGAACCAGGTGTTATTTTGCTCCTGGCAGCAATTGAAACTTCACAGGCTTTTCATGACATCACATCTTTTCCATGTCTTAACCAGTGACTCATCTTGCTTGCCTGTTTGTTCCTATTTCTAACTGCCAGCAGGAAGAGTAAACTCAACATTAGCTTTCTCCTAATGACACATACTGGTCTACCCAAGGTCACTCTCTTCACTCACCCTTGTGGTTCTTGGTGGATTGGTCTTTTTTCCCCTCTTCCTCTTTCTCAAGGTGACTTTTGCTTAGCTGATACTTGATGGCTTCCACTCAAAGGTTTACTTTTGAGAAAGAAATGTCTTTGTGTGTGCTAATGTAACACCCAGGAGGCTAAGGAAGTCTCAGCCCCAGTGCATATGTAGTCTGAAAGTCACTCCTGACCTCTGAGGGTAGTGGAATGGGAACATACCAGCCACCTTGCAGCAGGCACATTGACCAAACCAACTAGAATTGCCAGAGGTCATAAAAAATTTAGTGATTCGCGCTGCAATAGTCCAGAAAGGTAAGGAAATGCTGCTCTGAGCAGCTAGCCAGGTCTAGTAAGGAAGGCTGCATGAATGAAATGCTGGGGTCTGAACCCCAAGCCCCCGAATGAATGTTGACATATGGGTGATTCCCACAGCCCTTCATACAGAGGTGGTGAGTTTGCCTTATAGCTCCCCCCCAGGGTGCGGCCGGCCCTGCAGGGAGAGCCATAAGGGAAATGAGCCCCAGGGGTCCCGCATTGAGTTGACAAAGGTCAGGTGTCTGCTTGGGGATAAAAACTGGGACCACTTGCAGGGAGTCAGGAGTGTCTGTCTGTGGAGTGCACTCCACAGAGCTTCCTGGTTCAGGGCAGACCTCCTGACTCTCCCTGGAGCTGGGCCCCAGTCTGCTCAAGACCTTTGTGAACACGGGCCGATCGGGTGAGAGTCACTATGTGGGCACCTTTCTCTTATGTGTTCAGCTTGCTGGTCTGGCTGTTTCCCATGCCAACTGTGGGCAACCTCGGGTCTCTGTTTGTACCACTTGTTGTGGGCCGTGTTACGTCCTTTGTGGGATCGTTGGGGGTGGTGTCAATTATGTACCAGCTGATTGATCTGTTTGTACCCCCAGGGATCATTCATGGAATGTCCTTCTTGTATACACCAGTACAGTCTGTGTAGTGGTTGATCTTCCTGCTGGTGGTGGTATCATTTTTCTTGGGCCTGGTCATTGGTAAAACAATGAACAGCTTGGGAGATCTGTCTGGAGGTGGGAAGAGAGCAAGGTGGGACAGAGGTTATGGATGGTAGAATGGCACTTGTGATTTTCACAACAGAGACACCAGCATAGCTCCATGAACGCAAGAATGTTTCCTCATCTATGCAAGAAGAAAAGTAAACAGGGCTTGGATGTAGCTGATAAAGGATGAAGTTGTGGTTGGTGTTGACTATTTGGGTTGATGTAACCTCTGTTCTGACTCTGAGCAGCCTAAGGATGCTAAGCTCAGGATCATGCATCTTGTAATTGTTGCCAAACAGCTGGACAACAGCTGGACCCCTATGTATTAGTTGTTTTTAAAAACAAACAAACCACAAAACCCAAATCAAGCCATAATCCTTAAAAAAAAAAAATAAATTGAAAGGTTTATTTCTTCAGAGGCTATTTGTCACAGACACTGCTAGAACGGTCATAGTGCTTAGGGGATTAAATCCAGTACAGATGAGAAGGTTTGGTGACATTTTATTCCGAGCAGAGAACTTGTGGCTAGAAATCTTTACTAGAAGAATGGTGGTTCAGAATCAGAGATTCTGTTTTTTCAGACCTGCAGCAAAGAGCATCTGTCAAGATTTAAGAATTCAAATATGTTTCCTATGTAAGTACCTTGCTGCTTTGGCTGAGACAGCCAAGTATATTTAAGAGAAGCTGCTTGTTCTCCTATTGTGAATATTTTGTTGATGGATCTTGCGAGCAGAGGGCATTTGCACATACTACAAATGCACTTAGGTCTTTCTCCTATGATAAACACTGAATTTTGAGTGCTCATTAATGCAAAACTTTCAAATTTTTGTTTCAAGCTACCAACTAATGGTCTTGTGGGGGTTTTCAGGGTTTTCAGTTGTTTGGATCAAGGACAGGCGCATATGTAAGCTAGAAAAGAACAGGCTTGTTAGAATATTAGTGCAGATATACCTCACAGAGACCCTTCTGTGCTTGGTTACAACCAAGCTTTCTGATTCCTCATCAGGGACAGCCAAACAGGCTTCTGGATGCTGAAAGCTCAGGCTTTTCTTCCTAGGCGTTGGGCTAGACTGTTAATTAGAGCTACACTGGGTTTCTGCTGATCCCTGCCTGTGCCTCATCTGCTTGCCTTCTAATCAGTTTGTGGTCTACCTGGAAATCTTGCAAAGAGCTTGGGGTTGGGGGTGGGAGGGGGAGCAATCTGGGTCAGTTATTTTCTCCTTCATTAGATAAACATCTTGCACATAAACCCCTGAAATGTTTAATTACCTAAGTTTTGTGGTGGTTTAAATTCATGTAAGGGCAGCTACTCTAAATGCTGAAGAAACCAAGCTCAGATTTTGCAGTTTGTTTTGTTTTATTTATGTTGAAACATGGCGGTGGGGGTGTTGTTAAGTGAAGCTAGCATAAACCATGGTGAGAGTCAAGAAAATTAAGCTAGTTTCTAGCTGTCTTAGAAGCTAACATAACCTGAGGACAAAAAAAAAAAAAAAAAAAAAAAAAAAAATCACTTCAGAGTGATATTATGAAGATTCAAATGGATTTGGAGAAATGCAACTAAAAATCTTTAAGGGGTGAAGACATGTTCTGTACCTGGACAGTGAAGCAGAATGAGGAATCCATCAGTGACATACACAGAGACAGATCACATCTCTGCACTGTAGCACATGGCTACCAGGGCAAGGTTATGAATAAACCTTATATACCATGAAATATAGGATGCCTTTTCTCCTGCACATATTCCCTTTGAGAACCTGACAAGGCAGGTGCTTAAGTATATGCTAATAAATATGCAAATTACCTTACTAATGAGGTAAGTGCATTGACCACCAGAAACAGGTTGTGGCTAAGCAAATGCATGTAGCCTGCTGGGCTTCTGTACCTCTTGCAGCCACATCCCTGTCTCGTATGAATTGGGGGCAGCACATTCACAGGCAGAACCCTGAAATAACAAACCGGAATTACTAAATTTCAGAACTTTCAGGCAATAGCTCAGTTTGCCTTCAGCAAGGATGAGTTCTGTGTGCTGAGTCCAGTTCCTCGCTGCACACTGAGATGGTACCAGAACAGGTTTTGGAAGCCACCCTGAGAGTCCCTTGGGGCTGCTTAACCAGGACAGCCTGGATGCACATCTTCAGAGCTAACTCCTTGCTCCCAGCCATTGTAAAATTTAATTTCTTTCCAAATTATTCTGCGTGTGGCTAGACAATGTGTCTTGCAGTTGTTTACTGCCTGGTCACAGCCTCATGCCCTAAGCCAAAATGGGCACTAGTTAGCTACAGAACAGGAAATGGAAGATGAGATTTGAGAGACAGAAGAACCTGGGAATGCAGGTGTCAAACAATAATGCTATGAGCGTGATAACTGAAGAAGTGCAGCTTCCTTTGGATTTGTTTCTTTTTGTTGGTTGGGGGATCTGCAAAGTTACTAATATAGATCTAGGTCTTTCTCCTAATGAGGCATGAGGTAAGCTTCTCTCCTGTGGATCTGTTGATGTCAGAAAAAGATAAGGGTTGCACTTAAGCTTTATTCCTCAACCAAGGTATGCTTAAGGTCTCTTTTTTTAACTTTACCAAATATATTTGTTGACATTTTTAAGAATGTATTTTTGAGAGCATTTCTCCTCAGTCGAATTTGACCAGAAGTCAGTAGAGTTATAATGAACATATACACGTATGTGTGTGGAGACTGATGATTTATTAAGCCTCATGTCCTTGGGAAATCCAGGCTAAAATAAAGCTACTATCATGTCTCTCTGAATAAACAGAACAATTCTATTGTGGCCAAAACTTCCCCATTTGAAAAAAAAAATAGTTTGGATCTAGTTGGCACAGTTGGTTTAGGGGTTCAGCAGCTAAGCAAGGATGTGGTGTCAGTGAATATGAGAGTGCTCTGTGATGGATTTACCAATGACAGGAGAAGAAATAGCTACCCAGGTTGCAAAGTATAGAGTCCACCTCATTCTGGTGTTTCGTGTCACGAGGGAACAGGAGGATTATTTCACAGCTAGCGTGCAATGCCTTGCCATGAGCAGCCAATGGACTACCCTGTCTTGAGATAAATTGATGAATTTCAAGGGAATATCTCTTCTCTTTTCAGAGGACTGGTGGAGAAAAAGCAAGCTTCCTGCTGCATAGACTCTCCACCAGGAAATTTGCAGCGTGTTCTAGCTGTGGATGATCTCATGGTAGTGCTATGGGCAGAGCCTTTTAAGCAAGCTGCAGGGAGCTTATTTACAAGCGCTTTCCTCCTACAGAGAGCCTCTGTGATACTCTGGTGCAGAACAACAGGCCATCATTGATGTTTTCCCCTTTCACAGACTGGCTAGCATCTGTTCTGGGAGGGCCAACACTGTCTCTTGCATGCAGCAAAACCAAAGCTGAGTGTATGAGAATGATGGACAGGAGGGTTTTAAAGCTGAGCAGTTTCCCACCCGCTGCGCCTTGTGTGTGTTCTGGGGTTGTGGTGATGTGCCGTGTCTGGCCAGAAACTGGCTCTCTACTCCTGCAGGACTGCTTTACTCTTCCGACTAGCTATGTGACTGATATGTCCTTTAGGGCCTTTTTCTCCAGAGAGGAGAAACTTTAATCACATTTTAAACCAGCGGCAGTAAATGCTTTCTTAATGTGGGTTTTGGAGGACTAATGGACCATTTATTTCAGAACTGCTAATCCATAGGAGTGTAACTAGCAGTCAACGCCTTATGCTGAACGTGTCCTTGGAAGGTAAAGCCTTTTGCCTCCCTGCATCTGTTTCGCAGAGTTGCCATTTGCCAAAAAACAGACAAAATGTGTTTGTTCAAATGGCAGATGCCTCCTGAATGAGAGATAAATTAACCCCATGACTTCTCTCCTTGTTTCAGAAGGCAGGTCCAGAGGGAATGGATTGGCAGCAGAACTGCTGATCTGATGTAGAAATATTCCTTACTTTAAAAGCAGGCATCCAAAATGTGGGCAATAAATGTTGGCATCCAACAGATGGTAGTTGACATGTTTTCTAGCTGTCACAGGTCTTTTCAAATTCTTGTGTTGTACATGTCAGAGTTTCACCTTTGTGCTGCCAGACTGAACATAGAAATGACAACTGCAGGTTAGAGATATTCTACAGCACTTTACAGGTAAAGAGAATAAAGCTGAACCAACAGAAGAGGATTAAGTAAATCTGGAATAAGTATGTGCACTTCAGACATCCTGACTGGGATATCCCACATGAAATTCACTTTGGAGAATACATTCATTGCATCAGGTCTTTAATTGTTGTCTCTGATCTTGGGTAAGAACTGAGTTACCCACTGCATCTATCTCAAGGTCGATTTCCTGACTGTGACATTAAATTGCGACATGTAAATGTCTTCTGCCTGGCATGGTCCTGGACTGTTTTCTATTGCCTTTGCTTTCAAGTGTCTGCTTTCAGTGAACTCTGCTAACATTTTATTATTGCATTGAGGCTGAGGCAGAGAAGAGCAATTAAAGGGTTGACATCTTTGGTTTTTTAACAGTGCGTATGTCAAAATGCATTTAACAAATCATAGTTGATGCAAAAGCCCAATTAATGCTCAAGTGAAAGTAGAGTTCATTTCAGTGAGGAGCAAATGCGAATTTAAAAATGTATAATAACAAAAAGTGATTGCCTTATTTTAAATACAGGACCTAGCTACAACTCCTGTTTCTGAGAACTGAAGTCTTAAAGCCTAAATATTCCTTTCTTTTCCAGGATACAGCTGGACAAGAAAGGTACAGGACCATCACTACAGCCTACTACCGAGGAGCCATGGGCTTTGTTCTCATGTATGATATCACCAGTGAAGACTCCTTCAATGCAGTGCAGGACTGGTATGAAATGTTATTTTGTTTGCTTTTTGGCCAGTTTTCTTTTCACAATTGTTTGTTGAGAACATTAGACATCCCACCCTCCACAGTGCTTTGCGTTATCCATAGTCTTTCCTTCATCTAAACGCTGGGATCAATAATTTTTCTTAAACTTTCCTTAGAACAAGTCCCACAGCTTCACTTTAATGAAAAAGTTATAATTCAAATATAGTAGCATACTGTAGCAGTTGTTGCTTTTAAAGGTTCTTATTTATTGTAAAGAAATGAATCATTTAATGCATTATTTGGGCTTATGTGTCTGGCTATGCTGCTAAAACAATCCAGTTTAACAGCAGTTGTTCGAGTCAAATCTCATTTAAAATCTAGTAATGCTAAATCTTTCCAAACTGCCTTAAAAAGTGATTTTTTTAAAAAAATATTTTTTTTGAACCTACAAGCGTAGACCCATGGAACAGTATTCACCTTGCCTAGCTTGACAGAATTAAGAATCTAACTTTGTCCAGTTAAAACTTGTTAAGTTTAAATTTCGTTATAGTGAGAGGAGGAAGAGACTAGAAGGCAAGCATGTCCCGTGGAAGGGGCCTATCACCACTGGCTCCATGAAGAACCAGCAAACTTTGTAAAGCACTACTCGGTGTGGAGCGGTGGGACAGGGGTGAAGGAGCTACCTATTAGTTGTGAAGAGTAGGGACTTAGCCCTAAAACCAGGTATGACATGGATTCTCAGGTGTTTTAAGCTCCTCTGGGACCACTGAATTCAGTAAAAATGCAGAAACACCAGAAAATTATTTCTGGACTTTCTAATGACAACAAGCCAGGGAATGTTTTTGGCTTACAGTGGAAAATTAAAGCACCAGATCAGTCACTTCAAAAACTCCATGACAATATCAAACCTGCATTGGCACTGAGGCTGGTCTCTATAACACTTTGGTGTCCCCCACTGGAGGGACACCCCTTAGCTCATGCCACCCGTCTTCTTCCTCAGGAAGAAATGTCTCGTCTCCCATGCTGTGATCTGGTTTTGGAAGTGGACCTGTGGCCCAGACTTTCTTCCTGCTCTCCTGCCTTCCAGACAAGTACATGTACAGAGCAGGAAGAGTAGCGTTCTTCCCAGAAGAGCCAGACCATGTGTCCTTGCTCTGGCCTAGGGTAGTGCCTGCAGCCCCCTTGGTGGTAGCTGGTGGGAGGTGTCTTCTCAGCTCAGCAGGGACCCAGCACAGTTCTTGGGATGAAAACATCTGAACTGTTGCTGTGGGATAGTGGCTGCGCACACAGCATGGGCAAGCAGAAGGCTGGACCCTTTTGATGGAGTTCATGTTCTGACATGGCATCTTCTCAAAGAGCCACCGGACTTTGTGTAGGAAATACAGGGCATGGGGAGGCAGGGGAGGAGCTGTGTTTATCCTCAGCAGTAGTACTCCTGTGGCTCGCCTTAAATGTCTTGCAATCTTTTCTGCTTGGTCCCCTGTTGCTGCCTACCGAAGACAGGTAGGTATGGTCAACGTGCAAAGAAAGGCAATGTGGTGGTTAATGTAATTTCCCAAGTCTGTTAGATTGATTTGCAGTGATCTCAGTGACCTCCTGGGAGCACGTGACATATGCTGGCTGTGGCACTTGGTTCTCAGCATCCAGCTCAGTCTGGATTTTTGTTGAACACCTCTTCTATATCCCATAATCAAGGCTATGACTCAAAAGCTGCAACAACGTGATTTGTTGTTTCTAGTAATTTGGCCTTCTTCCAAGGCTGCCCAGTATTTGTTCTTGCTGTCCACTGAAGCAATGGTCATGAGCATCACATCTAAAGATGTAGTCTTCACTTTAACCCTATCTCCAGTATCATGACACCTTGCTGCAGAAAGTAAACTGCAGTTGTCCCTCAGCAGCTAATGGTAGAGGAATAAACTTTTCCTTTCTAGAAACACAAAGCCAAAGGCTTTGCCAAAACCAGGTTCCTTCATGTGGCACACCCTCCACCAAGCTCGGATGAAGCTGTTTCTGCAAACATCTGCACAGGGATTTTTTTCATAGGAGTGCAAGCATGTGAATTAGGATAATATCTTTCACTAAACTATAAATATTTCCAGGTTGGTTCCCTGTTGAAACAAAGTATAGATGACCAGTTCATCTGTCTGTCTGTTGGTTGCTCTCTAATGTTTTACTTAGCAGTCTTAACTTATGTTGTGGTTTGAGGCTTGG
>NW_008612721.1:0-18439 GCF_000691845.1 Merops nubicus
CATCCATTAGAGTGACTACAAATGGCTACTGCAGTTTTAAATTAATTTCAGAATACATAAACCCTGAAGATAGATTATTTGCAAACTATCAAAGTATGATCCATGGATACAGAAGTATAAAACTCAGAGATTTGAACTCTATTTTCTGTTGTTGGCAAAGGAAAACTTCCTGAGCCAAAACAAAAGGCTAACACAGATGAAAACTAAGAACTATTTCAAATCCAAAATGTCCAGATTCTTTGACATGGTTCACCTTCTGTTCTACACTGCCCAAACACATAGTGTATCTTCTGAGATTTTCATCCCTTGTTGCATAGCTCAGATGATATTATACAGTTTCATTGTTCCTTTTTCTACGGGGCTTTGCTTAATCCACTTATCCAAAACAGTTCAGCCCATGTCTCCAGTGCTGAGTAATATTTATATTAACAATTCACTTTCTTCTCCACTTCTCTCTCGTGAGTAAATACCTAAGAATTTGTCCTAATAAGCTTGTAAAAAAAGGAGAGATTGAATATATAACAGCACATTAAAATTCAAAACCCTTAAAAAAATGTTGACACAGATTCAATCATTACATGGCTGAAGTGTTTATAAGCATATTTGCCAATGTCCATATGGATCATGGACTCCAAAGAATGGAGAAAATACAGGAAAAAACACCATCTGAAAACACTTTGTGAGAAACAGGACAAAGTAGATGTTGACTGCCTGATATTCAAGTCTACACAATATGATCAGAGACAACTCTATCTACAACTTAATCCTGAATAACATCTAAAAAGTCAGGAGTCTTGTTTCAAGTGGTAGCTCAGCATGTCCTAGAGGCACTAGGCTCTGTGGAGAAAATTTCATGTACTGAAGACACTTCTGAATGAAATTCAGAATCCTTTTCCTTCCATACTTCTTCTAGGGCTGATACTTAAAATACTCTTATCTTCTGAGGTAGTCCACTATGTTTTGATGGAGGTTCAGCACTACTTGCTTGTCAAGAGTATATAAATCACTTTTATGTAAACATCTCAGTCTTGGCTTCATTCCTGCACTGGGTCCATGCAGTCAGTTGCCACACAGCACCTTCATCATCTGCTTCCTCACCCCCGTTGAACCAGCGAGAGTCTCCCCAGGAAGACGCTCACCTGGGACCTACCTCTGCTCTTCCTGGCTGGTCACTGACAGAGCTTTTCCTTTCCATTTCCCATTTCTTTTCCCTTTGTTTTTTTCCTCTTTCTCTCCTTCCTCTCTCCAATTGCCTCCCTCTCTCTCCTCTTTTTTTTTCCTTTTTTTTTTCCCATAGTAATTGTAATAACTTGATTACCAGAATCATAAATATGCCACTATTTATAAATCTTCGTGCATGTGAAAATGTCTCAAGATCCTATGTACAACAACATGCATTATATACAAGAAGATAATAATTTTCTAAACCTTGTCATCCTGTATTTTCCAGTGGATATTAAAAAAAAAAAAAAAAAGAGGTTTTTTTGTGGTCTTTTTTTTTTTTTTTTTTTTTTTCCATTCTAAAATGCATTAAATTCACCAAAAGAAGCTTCAGGGTATTTAAGGATATTAGAAGTGTAAATACCATCCTTGTAAAAGATACTAACTCATTAAGCTAAATGACATCTAAACCCAGAAATGATATTATTATATATTATTTTTATTATATTTTCTCATAAAGAGATGGAACAACTGTTATTCAAGTAGCATCAAACTTCGCTTTCTCACAATGATTTCTTGTCAGATTCATTCATGCTTATTTTCTCCCTTTATATCATCCAGACATTCAAAGATTTACTGTACTTTTTAAAGCACTTCATATTTACTTCCATAATAGTGCCTCTAACATTTATATCTCCCTGCTTCATGATTCCTCCCTACTATTTGTTCTTTCATTTTATCTTTATCATTTTTATTGATATTATCTTATTTAGAGGAGACAATGAATTAAAAAGTTTCTCAGCTTTATTGTTTTTACACAATAATCCATGAGACAGAGTATATCTGAGATGTCAATTGAATTTTATTTGAAAGTTATAAGTTTTCACCTGAATCAATCTATTCATGCAACCATCTCGCTTTGTGTTGTTTAGTTGGTTGGTGTTTATTTTTTTCCCCAAAGTTGCACCTCTTTCTGTTCAAGGAAAAAAGTTACAGCTTCTACACTTCAAGCTTTACATGTGTGTGATAAGACAGAGATTTTAATTTTGTTATTCCCATTGCTTAATCTTCTCCAGGTCAAGCCTTTTCCTGCTAGAAAAAGCAAAATTACTTCTATACAGTATTCTTCTGTTCTAGATCAAATAGTAGATATTCTATTGCATGAGAAAGCATCCCATATTTCCATGCATATCACCTATGAATGTTTTAGAAAAATTCCCATACTTCAAGTCTAAAGGGAACTAAACACAGTAATTTATTTTCTTAAAAACTGTGCCCCTCACTTTGCCACAGAATTTGATAAAAATTACGATAAAGACAAGCAGGATCCATAGTTCTTACATTTCAAGTAGATATCTGTAGTTCTACATTTGGGCTAATGAATCTCAGTTTAAAGGTTTGTAGTGTTGACATCTGTATCTAAGCTATTTATCTCAGGTTTGTCTTTATAAAAAATAAAAAGGAAATAAGCAGCTTTAGTACACAACTGATAGATCAACTTAAGAAATTTACTCTAAGGTGACACAAATTGTACCCCAAATGGGTCTCTCTGATGAGAAAGAAACATAACCTTCCTGGACCTGGATGTAACTATAGAAATGTTATTAATTTTCTCATATAAGTTTCATCTGAGATGTCATAAAGCATGTAAGAGATCCAAATGGGGATAATGTATAGGATGCAGGACTTAGAAAACACACAAGACCTTCTAAAGTGGCACATAGAAGTCAGGTAAGACATCTTACAATATTGCAATGATATTAGACCCGTAGGAGTGGGCAACTGAACTAAATATATACATTCAGTCAGATAAATCCAGTCCTGAATACGGGATCTAAAGCACAGACAAAGAAAGAGTAGTAATGTAATAACTCTGGGGGTTTTTTTTCAGCAAATACCACAATTTACCATTCATCCCTGTTTCCTTCATGCTTTCTGTAAGTAATTCCAACAAGGGAATAGGTTCAGGTTTTTATTTTTAATTCCTAAAGGTCCAGGGGCACAACAGTATATGTTGTGTAGACATGAGCATGAAAGTATAGATATTCTATGATTTCAGGCCATACTGATGAGCTTCATATGGATGATGATCAACAAATATTGCTGATGCAGCTGGCTCTATAACAGTTTAGAGCCACAAAAGCAACGTGTTAACAACTGTATCCTTCTAGTAACAGTTTGAACTGACGTAGGACATAAGTAATGAAAGAGCAGTACTAGTGGTTTCAAGATTCTCATTCCCCATTTGAAGGCTATTTTGCTAAGGAAACACTTGATACAAGCAGTGGATGACTTCCTAACATTTACCTTTAATCCAGGGAAAGATGACTAGGTGTATTTCAGAGATGCAGTTAATTGCTTAGCTGCGTAAGTTCCCCTCCGAGTGAAGGGAGAGCTAAAGTTTGGTTAGGTGGCACAGAATGAAGAACTGAGTGCTGTCTGAGGTGCTCCAGCATTTCCTCCATGGTGTTCAGAAGCTGCCTCAAGAGGGATTGATTTTCTCACAGGTTTGGTTTCATACCTGCAAACCTCATGCAGATGTCTCCAATACCATATGGCCCCTCAAATAACATTAGACATTTATGAATGGGCAACTGAGTTACACTCCAGCAGACACAGTCACTGAAGCTTAAAGACCCATCTGTCTATATTAAGTATTTATTTCAGGATGTAGTAAACAGCTGTCCAGACCTCAGTGACTGCATTTACAAGATCTCACTAAGCTTTGAAGGGAGCCTAGACATCTAGTTCTGTTACTGACACCTACATTTCAAGTCTGAATCTGGTACTGAATCCTACTTTTTATTTTTAACCAAAAGAGAGAGAAGAATTATCACAGCTTTTATTTCTCAATGTCTATATTCATAAATAACCCCTATTTTTTTCTTACTTCAAAACAAAATTTTTCTACTCTATCTCCTCATTTTAAGATTTCTGTGCCTTGTTATGTGTTTTTGACATATTCTCATTTCACTGTTATATTATCATGTCTTCTGTGTTTATTTTTTAATGAGTATGTAAAACCCAGACTTATGAGACAAAATACACTGAATTAATATCAACATAGGTGTAGTAACAAAGAAAAAAATATCTGTTTGTTCACAGTGTTATAGCTTCTTGACAATGCTTCTATTCAAGATTAACTTTTAAGAGTACCAAGACTGGATGTTTTTTCTTGCTAAAACTACAATACACATGATCAAGTAATCAAAAACTTCATGTATCCGTAGAGATGTGACTAGGATGGATCACAGTTTTTTAAAGACAATACATAACTCTTATATGCATTATTTCCTGATGTAATGGAAAGATATTTTTTTCATTTATTCACCAGTGACAGAAATTTCTTTGTGTTACAAGGAATAACAGAGACATCATCAGATATCCATTTTTCCCCTTTAAAATAACCCTTTTCTTTAAAAAATGAGTTGCTGAAAAGTCCTTGACTTTGTCTAAACACTGCTTAGCCACAATTAAAACGTTAGTGTTGTCATTATTCTCATACTGAATCCAAAACACAACACTATACCAGCTCCTAAGAAGAAACTTAACTCTAGCCCAGGTATGTCAGAATTTTTGCCCTTCTGCTCCCCTTTTACTTAAAGCTAAAAGAGATCTTTTATATATATATATATACACACCCCCATACATGTTTGTTTATATATAAAATAGTTAGATTTTTAAACCTAGTTTTTGATCTTTCTATTTTCATGCGGAATGAAATCCTTTGTCTTCTGAGATCCGTTATATAAATGTGTTTTGTTATGAGATATTGTCTTACTTAAATATGAAAACGATGTGCTTAGACAAAAGCATCAGACCTGGACTAAGATGCTTTTAGACATACTATTAAAAGAGTCTCAGTTTTTGTGTGTCCTCACTAAAATGATGTCAGTTTTGTGAAAGTACTGGTCATCCAGTAATATAAAGTCCTCTTGAATGAAAATAGAATAAGGTTGACTGAGGTGATATTTGTCTTTTAAAATTTGATATCTTGGATTCAGTCTTAAACTTTCGGCATACCTGATAGATTTGGAAAGAGCAATGCCTGTCTTTGACACAAGTTCCAAGCACAGGAACTGATTGGACAGACCAATATCACCAGGTGCATATTCAGCAACTGAACTGCCTCAGGATGTGGTAATGTCAGAGTTTCCAAACTTACTTTTATTAAAAGTCAGCTTCATAGAGGCTGAAATTGAAGCTAAGCTATCAAAAAGTTAGCATTTATATAAACATGGTCTATTTTTTCCATAATACAATTACGCTCACTAAATTAAATTGTAATTTAGATTATTTTGATTTAGGGTTTCTGATTAATTGATATTAGAATGCTACAAGTAAGATGCATTGTTTTCTTCATAACTCAAAACATTTTTGTAATGTGAGGTTTTGAAGAATGTGCTTACCATGTTTTGCTTATTTCCTTTAATAAAGATAGATATGAAGATAAATGAGTTTATACAAACAAATGCCAAGAAGAAAAAACTGAAACCTAGAGAAAGTAACGCTCTAAAACAATTAAAAATGTTCAGATTAAGTTTGAAAAAAACATTTGTTTATTGAATTAGTAATATAACATGGCATTGCACAGCATTAAGTTTTAGGTAGGACTAATGTGTAATAAACTAACTTCATAAGAGAAAGCAACACTTTTAACTGTGAATTTCTATTGCTTCACTGACTAGATCTCCTTTGTTTCATCACGAATTTAAAACACATTCCCATTAAACCATTCATATTTCAGTTTTTGATGACTAAAAGCTTTCTTTTTCAAGAATAAATTCTGCTCTATCATGCTAATTAATAGATGCTATGTTATATACTTTGAAAAGTCTGCATTATTCAGTTGTAATTTGTGCTGTCACCAACATCTTGCATGGGTAAAACAATTCCAGCTGTTTAATGAATTATTTAAATCTAACCTCATTTGTATTTCAGAATAATATGCAATGTATTAAGAATGTTACTTATCACTAAACTTCTTTTTCCCCCAGTGCCTTTTGAAATACACATTAAAGCATATTAGAAATTAATTTTGATAACATTAGTTATGTATCTGCTTGAAAGTGCAGTATAGTTGCAGAGTTTATAACAGCAGACCCTCCCATATGATAACTTCTATAAATTGTCTTAGCATAGTTTTTCGAAGCTATTTATACAAAAATTTAAACAAAAATTCTACATATTTTGCTTACACTAAAAGTTCTGAAGCCAGACACTATTTTTGTATAAGAAATGAATAACATACATCATTAATTTTCCATCGTGTCTTTAAAAAGTCATAATTTAAGTGTTTCAAAATGCTACTTTTTTAAAAAAAACCTGTGTTTTAAAAAGCCAAATGGCCACTCTACCAAAATTCAATGAAATTTATAAGCTTTTGAATCCATAGAATAACATGTATAAGATACTTTTTTTAGAGTGTACACTTTTTGTTGTGGAAGCCACTTGGAAAGAGGTGGGGATTATTCCCTCTACATTTTTCATAGCCTTCTTAATTTTCTGTAAAAAGAGGAACAACATTTTTATAGGCGTCTCACACAGTTAATGGGGATTGAAGAAGAAACCTGCATAATTATTCAGTCCACTAAATGTTTAATCTGCTGTTCTGTGTTGTCTAAAGAAGATTTAAGTTTCTAACCTCTCTTAAGTACCACATTTTATTACTTGAATCTGGGCACCAATGCACATAGTTAATTTATAACTTCCTTTTTCAAGAAAATAAAATTTTAATAAACTATTTCAGATGGTTATTAAACTGGCTTCCTTGCTGGAAAAACACCTATCAGACAGTTTTGTACCTGAAGCAGTGTTTTAGATATTCCATAAACTTTATGTAAGGGACAATTTGCTGACTCTTCTGATTAAGCTTCTACTAGAAAATAACAAACCCACATTTACTTTTTTCTTGCCACAGTAATGAAAACTGAGACATGTGTATGGGCAGCCAGTTTTAGCATCCTTCAGCGAGTTCATGACTGAGAAATAGCCTAGGACTGTATTTTTATCTGCAGCAGTACTAAAAAGATCCACCCTAAATCTCTAACACTACTGTTTACTCCACAGCATCTGACCCATCTAAAGCCCTTCTCCAAGGTATTGTGTCTTTGAGAGACTCCTGACTATTTTGGTTAAAGATAAATGGTAACATCTGAAAAATAAATGGTATCTTGTTGTCACTGACTGCCTCTGACAGCTGGCCTTGTTATGATTTCCAGTTTGGCTTTTATCTTCTCATTGTTATGCTCTTTTCATTCTTTGGCTAAACATTTAAGACTGCTTAAAAGCAAGCTAAAACTTTAAGTGTGTCTCCATCAACACTGACCTGAAAGGGAAATTAAAAATTCATTGACCCCAGCAATCCAACTGCAATTTTCTCAAATAAATTTAGGCACCTTAACAAGGGTTTTTATAAGGTAGAGTCTAACTGTGCAATGCCACCTGCACAGAAGTTTAGGTGGGATACACGTGTAAGACAAGGAATCAATGGAATATACTTTGTAATGCAACTAGTTCTAGAAATATTGGCAATGTCTACACCAATATGACTTCAAATTAATCATCTTAACTCTGAAGTCCTGGGATGACCATCATATATGTGTTCAGACCTGGTCCATTAAGCTTGTTCAGGTAGTATAAAATATGTTATTATGTGCTATCCACATTATCACCGTAGAAAATTGATACTGAATTGCTAAAAGTAAAGCAGATCAAATACAAGTTAACTATTATCTGAAATATTTTTTTAATGAATTGTTGTAAGCTAGGCTAACATGCTCTTAGTAAAACGTCAAACCCTGTTCAGTCGTTGCAATGACCTCTGGAGACCTAGGAGTTTGGTATTGATGCTACTCCTGTATTTCCAGAAAGCTGGATTGCAAACATCCAGTTTAAACTTCTAGTGAGTTAATGAACCTTATGTGTGCTTTCAAAACACTCAGACTTACTTGTTTGGCTTTTGAGAACAGGCTAAACCACATATCCAACCATAGTTTTTCTTTCTTCATCTCCAAGAACTACAAGTGTTAAACTGAAACCTTGACAGAAAATGAATGCAGAACAAAGGAAGAAAGGAACAAAGCCTTTTAGGTCTGACAGTTGAGAAACTGTGGTTATGCAAGAAAACAGTAATTGCACAAATCTACTGAATGACCTTGTAGACTTGGTTTACTCTTTTATACTCATTTTTCCTTCAGAAAAATCACAATAATGTTTCTTGCTGAGTTGTGAACATCATTCTTTCCTAATAAAAATCAATAAAAAACAAATAAAGAAAGAACTTCTTAGAGATCAAGGGCTGTTAGACCTTAAACTTTTATGATACTTAGTAAAAAAGAGTGGCTTGGATTTTTTAGATCTTTTTGATTTGAAAATCAAACTGTAACTCTCATAATAATATGCCTTCCAATTATGATTATTTGTAAGAAGGTGCTACAGTAACTAAAATTACTTGGATGTGAACTGTGGAGCAGAAAGTGCAGAGGAAATTACATTGTCTATAATATACACGTTTCAGGGAGGTTGGCTTTGGGTTTGTTAGCTGAAGGTCTGTTCCTGGTTGGAGTGCCCTGAAGGCCCCCCTCCAGCATGACTTCTGCTTTGTTTTCATCTGAAAGAAATCTAATTAAAGTTCTCCAGGATCACACTGTGATCTGAACTAAGGCATAGCTAGTGGGGAAGAACAGGAGTTTTTCCTCAGAAACACAGAAACCAAGATTGACATATTTGCCCTCAGATTATCCTCAGAGTAAAAGTTATCAATTTTGACCTGCTTCCTATACATTTTACATTCCAAACAGACTTTATCTTGGAATTCAACTGTTGTATCCTGCTATTTCTTAACAACTTCTCTTTTGGTGATGGAAAATGTCAACTGCTGACTGCTGCAACAAAAAATAAAATTTTAAACATTTAGTATCATAGAAAATTTCTTTAAAGAAAGAAGAAATCAGATAAATTGCAAATAAAATGTGTATGTCTTCAGAAAGAATTTCTTTAAAAGTGGCTCCAGTTTGAATTAATTAATCTAACTAGCTGGAAGCAGGGACTTCTCTTCATAAACCTCTGTCAACACTGGGAACCTTAAGGAAACAAATTTTCCTACACCACACTTGAAAGTAACTTCCATTGTATAGGCTTCTAATAATGTCACCTTCCTGTTCTGTCAGGAATGTCACATCTGCCCAAATATATTTGACATGCCAGTCTGTCACCTAGCTAGCACAGCACATTTTGTGTGTGAACCATATAAATATTCTGCAGACCCAGAGGATGAAGACTTCAAACATATTTTAAGATGTCAAAATATTTTTATTGCATGTCTAACATGCATCTGTTTCCTGCATTTAAACACTCAACTGTTAATTAATCATGCAGTTAAATGTGTTATAAACCAACAGAACCTGAGCATGGTACATTTCCTTAACTTGGGAAACTGTACACACAGAACTGGATCCACAGCAACAAACTTTACATAATGATCAAATCTTTGCTGGTTCCACAAATATGACTCAAGAACAGTACAAGTAGGAAATGCAAACTCAAATTAAATACTGTCTAATAACCCTAGCAAGATTTTAGCATTAAGATCATATTCATAGTGTGACGTGGCTAAAAGAATTTTATAATGTGATTTTTGTCTTTATATTTGATTTTTGTTTACCTAAATTTATGTTTATTTTTGAGATAAATGTATAAGGACATGAACAAAGGGTTACTTAGTAAATAATGTCAGATAAGATGGATATAGACTTATCTGTGGTCCTGGCAGTGTGTGGAACTGGTTAACCAGGTGACCCAGCCTGAAGACCAAAACTGAAGTTTGTTTTTTTTCTAAAGAAAAATAAAATCACTGTTCTGATTGAGACTTAGTAGGGAGTTTACTCTGCCTGATGACAAAATCTTTGTGTTCTGCTCTCACAGAAAGTATTTATACAAGATTTAGGTCAGACTTAGGTCAGAACCCATTGAGTATTCTCTAATTTCAATTAAATTTAATGTCCAATTATCAGTACCAGAGCTCTAGAAGTGCTGGAGGTTTGCAGCAGTTGCAATAACAACAACTAAAGGCCCAAGTATTGAGCCAATATCAGACACTGAAGATGTGTTCCACATGGTCATCGTATTGAATTATAGATGATAAGTGACAAGAAACTGATTTCACTCACAGAAATATTCTGTATAAATAACTGTTGAAAGAAAGAAATGATGAAAGAAGAGAAATTAAAATAATTGTCAGAACTGAGTTTTTCTAGGGCAAAACACCTATCATTCATGTAGTTCCATGTTTCTGATAAAATCAGATGATAGTTCTAGTAACATATCAAATCTGAAAACAACATAATGATCACATATTTGTCTTTTTGCAAAGAAATGTTGCTATTAAAGAAGATTCCACAGTTGGCTAAAGTATTTGGTGTTTGTTTGTTTCCTCTTATATTTCTTTCAAAAGTTTACCTTTTCTACCTTTCTCCACAGTGTACATATTTTCTGACCCCACCAAGACAGAAGACACACTGAAGTTCTTTCCAGTAGATCAATATACTAAAGATCCCTTTCAAAGAAATCTATAGGACATCTAAATGTTGTTATAATTCTTGAGCCATGAAATCTTTTCCTAAATTACCTTCTAATAAACTGAAGACTTCCATTAAAAGAAAAAAACAAACAAAAAAAAATCCTTAAAACTCAACCAAAAAAAATAATTATATGTTCTAGCAACGGTGTATAAAAGACAAAGTATTACTGGTCCCTGAAATTGCATGGAAATGCCAATATTTTCTTGGAGATGAATTATACTGAGTTAAAAAAAAAAAAAAACACCTAAACCTAACAGTCCCTGTCAACCTGCCCAGAGATCAAAATTATTTCCTGGCCCCAAATCTGACAGTTAGATTAACTTTGAGCACGTGAAGAAGTCATAACAACCAGACAATTGCCGCTCAAGACACACAAAACTATCAGGCATACAACAAGAGTTGTGAGTTTTTCACTCTCTGTTGTTATTTATCCGTGTGTTTTGCTACACGTGTCATAATTTAGGGTCAGGGTCACCCCCAGAGCTGTAACAGATGCTCTCTGTTAACCCCTGTCCCCCTCAAAGGGGAAGAGAAAGGGAGTAAGGGAGAGAGACTGATCCATTTGGAAAGTCAAACGATTTTAATGTAAATGCTACTACTACTAATAACAATAAAATGGAACATATACAGATATATACAAACCAGTATCGAACACAACTTGTCCCCAAGGGCAACGTGTCACCATCACCTGGGGAGCAGCAGCTCCAGAGAAAAGTCCCAGCCTGGGCTCAGCCACAGAGTGTGACTGGGTCCAGGAGCTGGATTCTGGAACTTGGTACAGGAACGCAGAATTTGGGATCAAAGGCAGGATGGATGGAATCCTCCTCGGATGCAGCCACTGCAGGAGCAGCAGAAGAGAGGAAGAAGGTGGAAGAAGGATGGAAGAGAGATGGAAGGGCTTGCCCCTCTGGATCAGCTTTTATCAGAAGCAGTTACTGTCTGCAAAAGTATGCTGCCAACTTCAGAAAGTGCAGTTAATTAGAAAAGCTGTAGCTGAAAAGTAAAATAATTGAACAAAATTAACTCTGTTTTACCCCAAACTAGGACATGTTCCAAACAAATGGAATTACCCATAGAGTCCCCACAATAATTTTCCTGAAATAAATTCCAAAATTTCCTTCACTATTGCCTGTGATGTGTGTGAATCTTACCAAAGGGTTTTTTGTTTGTTTGTTTGTTTGCTTTGTTTTTTTTATGTTTTGGTTTGGGTTTGTGGTTTTCTTTCCTCTATATGAAGTTCATCAGTTGTATTCACTATATTTATTTCTTTTACTTTTTTTTTCCACTTTGAATCTTCTTTCAATTATTATTTAAAACTATAACTGAATTTTCTTGAAAGAAATCTGATATTTCTAAATAACCACAATATGAATCCCTCTGATATTGGTTTGGGTTTGGGGTTTTCTTTCCTCTATATGATCAGTTGTATTCACCATATTTATTTCTTTTATTTTTTTTTTTCCACTTTGAATCTTATTTCAATTATTATTTAAAAGTATAACTGAATTTTCTTGAAAGAAATCTGATATTTCTAAATAACCACAATATGAATCCTTCTGGTATGGAGATCTCAAAATATTTACCCTTCAGTCCTGTCTGTGAGCGATTTGTGACCAAGTAAATGAACAGAAATAAAAAAGGAAACTTAAGTAGCAAAGAAGGGTATAACGGGATATGGAAATAACAGGACAATTGTATTCTTCACAGTAGCTCCTGCAGTGATCTCCTATAGTCATTACTCTTTGTCCCAGTAGTTCTCCTGTCTCTGATTACTCCACATTCTACAGCAGATTATCTGGTTCATTTAAATAAATGATAAGTACGCAGACTTTCAGAGTGAGCTAATTATGTGAGATCTGGGATGCTGGGAGCAGGATGTAGAGCTCCTCAGCCACCCAAGGGCTGCTTTATTGCCTCAAGTAATGTGAAGCCTGCACTTCTATAGCACACAGGGCTATTAGGTTTGGAAGATCCCTCTCATGTCACCAGAATGAATGTTGGCTTTGTAGATCTCATTTTTATCCTCTTCTTAACTGTCTTCCATAGTTGTATATATGTCCATGCATATCAGAACACCTGCCATTCTGTCATAGGTTTCATCCCATAATAGGAGACTTTTTTTTCTTTTATTTGGATATTTTTCCAAATCAAGACTGATTAAAATCTGATGTCTATGTACAATTTCAAGATGATCAGAACACCAGCCTTCCTTAAGAAAATATTTTCCTTACTTTCTGTCTGCTGCATGTAGCAAAGCTTTGAAAACTCAATCATCAGAAACATTTTCTCAATGTTCTTTTTGTGGGCAGATTTTAAACTAAAAATGCTGTGTCATTTCAGAGAAGAAAAAAAAATCCCTTTGAAAATTATTTACTGGTAATTTGCAAAGTTTAATGTAAATAATTTCAACATTTCTGTAGGAAAAGTTGAAGTCATCCACACGAAAAAAATGAAGCATTGTTCTCAGGGGAAGACAGATCTTTCACGAATCCCAATTGTTTTTCCACAATGAAATTCCTCTTTCTATGCAGAAAAATAGTCCAGTAGTTTCAAAGACAGATCAAATTTTATTTATATGTCAATAGAGTTTGCAACTGCAGTAATTTGGCTATATCTGCTCTATTAAAAAGGAAAAAAAAATTTAAGGATTCTTCTAAAAGTTAGAATCATGTTATAGTTGCAAATACTATTCTTAAAAATTAATATTTTTAAAAGCTATATATACTAATTAACTTTAAATATGCTATATTAAAAGCAAACAGCTCTGTGAAGTTTAAAAAAGACTACTGTATTATAAATAAAGTAAGAATTTGAAGGTGTCTTAGCTAGGTAAAAGTATGTTTCCAAGTCCTACTGGTCTTAGTAACACCAGTTAATAGTCCCTGCCCATGGCAGGGTGGTTGGATTTAGTTGATCTTTAACTGTCACTTCCAACTAAAAGCACTCTATGATTCTACAAATAACCAGCCACAGTTATGGCAGATACTTTCTTTATTAGGATAGCACCTGAGGGGTAAATCTGGGGCCCACTGAGTTAATTCAGACCTTTAAGAATGACATCAGTGGGCCATGATTTCTCTTGTAATGTTGTATGAATATAGCTTTAAGAACCAGCAAAATCTGAAGGAATGCACATGAAACCAGGCAGGTCTCATTCATGCCCATGCTTTGCTGTTCTGTTAATTCAAGTGATCTTTGTTACAGTGATCTGCATCTTTCAGTATTTCTGAATATAATACTATAACTCAAAAGCATGATTTGTTTATGTTATGGCCAAGTTATGCACAAAGGACATTAGTATAAAGTGTAATTATGAATATGTGCATGCTTCTTGCAATAAAAATTTCAAGTCTCAATGCTATAGCATAAAGTGGAAACACTTTGCACTTAAATCTACCAAATCAAACTCTTTCACAGTTATTCTGAAGAGCTGCTATAAGAAGGAGGGAACCCAGCTCTACCCTAGCATTGCCTAGAGCTTTCTGATTAAAATCCTTTTCTGGAAAATGAGTTCACATGCAACCCCCTTCCAAGCTGAAGAGGGCTAAGAGACAAATCTTTTCTGCCTAAGGACTATAATAAATAAGAGATACTATTTAAAGAAGAGCAGTTGTCACTGCCCTCAGGAGACTGCTTGTTTTTCTGATTTCATGGAGATAGAGACACCTGCTCTCCAGAATCATCCTCCCACTGCATGTGCTTGTGGTTTCCATCTTCTGCTCTGGATGTCTCTATATCACTCCTGCAAAAACACTGAATTGCACTGCTGGGTGCCTAGGACTTCTTAATAGCCAGAAGTACTCTTTGCAGGCATCTACTACCACCAACTGGTACTTAATCAGACACCCAAACTGGAAATGTCTGATTCAAGTTGCTCCATCAAAGAACCTATGTGGAAGACATTTTAAACCTAAACTGCCCAGAAAAGGGAAGTGTGCTTGCTGCCTTTTGTATTTTCACACAGTTTTCAAATCCTTGTTGGCCATAGATCAAAATTCTTTGTTAGGAGCTTTTTTCCCCTGATGATCCTAGAAAAATGCTGTCCTGAGTAGGCAATGTCAATATATATGAAAAGATGAAGAGCACTTCTTGTGAAACACTTCAGCAAGTGTATTAGTATGCCACGTAGCAGATATAAACATGTATAAGGACCTAGAGGTTTACATTACATACATCAACAGATGCAGTAGTTCAATCTTAACACAAAAAGATTTGAGTCGTAGTCAGGAGACAAGAAAGATTTTGAATTTTCTGCAACATTAAGTAGATTTAATTTAACCTGCTTCTTTTTTTCGCTCTCATTTTCTTTGTTAAAAACAAACTAACATAAAAAATTATGTAACAGATCTCAATTCAGCAAATTCCCATTTACACCAGATCTTAAAAACATACTTATTCCACAAAATAGTTAAGTAATATTTCAGCTAAGAGGGGTCACAGCCCAGTACATAAGGCAGAGTGCAGGGAGAGGGACTTGGCTGGGGAATTACCCCATGATGTGAGTGGGCAGAGCAGGAGGTTGGCTGGGCCAGGCTGGGTGGCAGTGGCAGCAGTGGGTTGCAAGTAGCACACAGTTGCATTGTATATCACTCATTTTATATATTATTTCATTGGCATTATTGCTATTAACAGTTGTTTTGCCTCTCTTTGTGTTGTTCTATTAAACTCTCTTTATTGTAACCCACAGGGTTACTGCCAACACCTGGACACCTGCACCTAATACAATTCCAAATGCAGAATAAGACTGCTTTCTAATACTCACCAAAGTGCAGTCCCGCTTCAGCCTTTCAGTTATGTTAACCAGAAACAGACAGTTTTCAAACAGGTGCTTCAGCCTTTCAGTTATGTTAACTCAACCAGAAACAGACAGTTTTCAAACAGGGCTGATTAGTTTATACAAAGAATTGTGAAATAATATGGCCTGTGACAGACTCACCTGTACTGTGCCACAAAGGATGTTTATCATTGCTTCAGGAAAGCTCGGGTTGGCAAGAGCACTAAAACATAACTGCCATGTTACTTCCACAGGGTAGACAGTGGAACAGAGAGTAAAAGGTATATCAGATTGAAAAAGAGGTTAATGTTAACAAGTCTAAATTATTACTTTTAGTTCATTTGTGCAGTCATAAATACCTAGAATGTTAAGTACAAGATATTATCTTTCACTTTCTGTATACAAATGTCAAGGGTTAGGGCTGGGCTGGCCACTAGATGAATGACAGATTGCACTCTGTTAACCCCTGTCCATACCCAAAGGGAAGAGAAAGGGAACCAAGGAGTGAGATCTATGGATTAGAAAACTAAAACAGCTTTAATGCTGATGCTATAGGCAGGTAGGGACTGGGGAAGTCCCGGACTGGACTCAGCAGCAGGTGGGAACTGGATTCAGGAATTAGATTCAGGATCACATGGACCACGATGAAAAGCAGAACAAAATCCTCAGATGCTCTCTTCTCACTTATGCCCTGTTATAGGACATGGGGTAATGGTCATAAATTGGAGCACAGGAAGTTCCACCTCAACATGAGGAAGAACTTCTGTACTGTCAGGGCTCCAGAGCACTGGAACAGGCTCCCCAGGGAGGTTGTGGAGTCTTCTACCTTGGGGACTTTTAAGACCTGTCTGGATGTGTTCCTGTGTGACCTGCCCTAGATTAGATGGTCCTGCTCTGGCAGGGGGGTTGGACCCGATGATCTCTGGAGGTCCTTTCCAACCCCTGACATTCTGTGATTCTGTGATCCCTCAGCTTTATCCTGAATATGATGTAGATGGGATGGGATATCATTGGTCAGCTTAGGGTCACCTCCCTGTCCTGTCTGCTCCTCCCCACACGTGTGGCCTTCCACTTTCTGCACTCCCCAATGCGTTACACAAGTTCTAGCAGTGACCTTGGTCTGCCACCAGTCCTTAGTGGTAACTCTAAGCATCAAGCATCATCACTGCTAGAAGCAGACACTGCAAAGATATGCCACTATCTTCAGAAAGTGCAGTTAGAAGAGACTCAGCTGAAAAATGAAAACACTGAACAGAATTAGTTCTGTTCTAGCTCAAACCAGGACAATTAATTAGCGTATTTATCAGTAAGAATGATAAAGATTTTATTAAGTGTGGTTTACTTTGATACAAAAAAAAAAGGAAGTTGATCATAGCAACCCTTATCATATAAAAAATATCTCGTACTGTACTGAACAATATAAAGCATCCTTGCTACAATATAGTTCTCTGTAGCATTGCCTGAAAATCAGGATTTAGGCTGTGAGAAATTTTCTGGTTGTTTTATGTACATATTTATAATCTGAATCAAACCAAGAAATAAATTCCAAGAAATGGAAGATGCTCTCACTTCAGGGGAACTTTCTTGCTTATCAGCCTCATCTCATGCTAGATGCACCCATGGAATTGTATATAGTAAAATTGTACACTACTTAGAGAAGGAAAAAAAAAAAAAAAAGACAAAGTCAAACACTGTAACAGAGTACCCAAAAAGTCTGTGAGAGCTCCATCCTCACAGTTGTTCAGTACTCAGCTAAAAAGCTAAAACATGATCTATTTGGACCTTCTATGAAGAGGCAGGACTAGTGGGTTTCTGGATATCTGCTGCACAAAGAATATTGACTGAAGAACAGAACATTGTAAGATTCAGCATTCTTACTTACAGAGGATGCAGTATGTGCTAAATTACCCTATTATTCATTAACTATGGGAGATCTACATGTGTACTTTAAGTTCAACATCTGTTCACGTATTTTTTAAATCTGAGGCTAATTATACAAAATGCAGATAGGCTGATTTAGTGGTCAAATCTCTAACTTAAGATGACATTCAGAGTATAGTTTGTAATTTTCAGAGGCAACTCCCTTAGAAATATCTGAATACTGCAAAATGAATTTGAATAAATACATTCTTCAGCACACACTGCATGGATAAAAACATATTTTTTTGTAAAATCTTCCTTCTAAAAAAATTATATTTAAGTGCAGTTAATAATATGATTTGTATTTCTCATAAATTGTACTAGTTTACAGACAGTTCCAATGCTTCCCGATCAACACTTCAAAAATACATTAAATTCTTCCTATAATAAATAAAAAGGAAAAGAAGGAAGAACAAATTTTCTAGGTGATTAGCTATTAGCACAGTCAGAAGACTATATTTTTGAAATTCTTTACAGATATTTAGATACATTTATTCAGTGTATTTCCTGTCACAGCACAGTTCTTCTTGAGACAAATAAAAAATTATATCAAGAAGTCTTCCTCATCCTTTTGTGTTCTTCCTCTCTGTAGTTTAAAAACTATTTTGTATATTTCTGCCTATAAGGTTGTTGTTGTTTTTTTTTTAAATACTTTTTTATCCATTTATTTCCAGAATGTAAGGAGGTATTAATGACTGGTTTAATTTACAACCAAAGACATTTTCAGTCTCTCAAATCTCATTTCCTGTTGTGTTCTGGTGATGCACATCTTAATGATTCCACATATCTCTTACAGCTGCAAATGTGCCTGAATTTAAGAAAACAAGATAAAAGATATATTTATATATCTAGATAGAAAGATAGATATAGATGAAACAGATATAGATTTTATCTTTTATTATCTGAGGGTAGGAAAAAGAGGGAACAAAATTACTCATATCTGCTGAAAGGAAAGACAAGGAGAAAAAAAAAAAGCTTCCTTTATTTTTACTCCTCTGAGGCT
>NW_008612721.1:18475-18802 GCF_000691845.1 Merops nubicus
CTGAAAGCTGCATAAGCTTTTGAATTGATTTCATATCTTCACTACCCTACAGTCTTCTTTATAGCCATTCAGTACTCCCTGGAATAAGACTGAAGTCTTACATTGACATTATTGAGATCTTTTTATGTGGATGAAGGGAGCTTTTGGATGGAATCCAACCACTGTCTTTTTTCTCTGTCTGATGAAATCAGTTCTGACCAACTACAGCATCTGAAGTACAGAAAAGAGCATTTGATGTCTCACTGAGAACCCTTATACAGTCCTAGTAATCAATAATGAGTGGAGAAATATCTGATGAAAAACTGCACCATAGAGGGAAATGTGTAG
>NW_008612721.1:18833-63646 GCF_000691845.1 Merops nubicus
AACATCTTTTGCTTAAAGATGCTGTGCTGTTTATTATTTCATTTCTTCAAAAGGAAGCAGTAATACCTGTGAATGCCACAACCAAACTCATGCTTAACAACAAATTTCATATTACCTTTCTTTCTTTCTTTAAAAACTCTTTAAAGCATCAAAACAGAAGAAACAACATTTCAACTTAGAAGTCCTTAGAGGATACTGACTAGACTGTTCCAAAGAATTCTAACAGTCCTTACCAACAAACACCAGACAGCACAGGAAAAACAAGTTGTGAGATCAGCCCAGAACAGTCTCTCATTCAAAATATCTGTCTTTCACACATGTAATCATGTATTATGTCTATCTCACCTTTGATATTATGATATAAACATCATATAGTAATTGCTAAACCATTCTCATATGGAAATTACAGAGCACGTGTACTGGTCTGTTTCTCCTCATTGGTTGTAAAGGATTTGAGGTGGCTCTTTCATCTGTACATTATCACTGGTCTGAAGTTAGGAGAAACGAGTCTCAAGCTGAGTGAAAAACTGAAAACAAAAACATCAAAAGGAAAAGAATCCAACCAAAAGCAACCCACATGGTAATGTGACGTTGTGCTCACTGAGAAACATCAATGGTTACATACTGTATTTGGGATCCTGTGACTTCAATGGCAGTGAGCATAAGACTCAGAAATGTGTATTCACAGGCACCTGAATGACTGGAACTCCATAAATTATGATGCTGAGTCATAGATCCTTGTTCTGAGTCGATCCCAAAAATACAAAGTGTGCTTTGATGCATTTTTTTAAACTATTTTGCTAATTTTGCTTATCTCCAAAACCATGATGGCTGTCCTCAAAAGACAAACTGACAATGTTAAATAGTCTCATATTCTGGATCATCCTGGTGTGTTTTGTTTTCCTTTTTTTATTTTAAAACTATACAGGATGATGTGTATATGAACTGCCCATTACCTGATATGTATATGGGTTTGCTTCTCCACTATCCTTTAGCATACCCAATGATTGAATCATAATCATTAATCAGTATCACATAGAGTGCTAAACATCTGTGGAAAATTATGCATCTTTATGAAGCTTTCTGTGCACGATACACCACACCTGGCTATGTCAGCACACATTTCTATGTTGAATTAACATTGGTTATTTGACGTGCTTCATTAAATTGAATTATTTTCCTAAGTTCTCATCATTTTTTTTGCCCATGCTCTTTTTTTAATCTTTGTCCTAGAATGCCTTTAAAAACTCTTCTTCTTTCAAACAATTTAGAAATGCTAGTGTACTTTGTCTCTAAGTTATTTTATCCTTTTTCTATAAACAACTTTTCTGTTAAATAGATTTAGACATTTTCTCATGGATTTTCCTCTGTTTTGTTAGCCTGAGAACTCTCATAATGTCACTGCCAGCAGAATATAAAAACAGAATAATTTTTAGCATAAATATCTCTAGGCATGTTATTTCACTTCCAAGTTGGGAGCATATGCTCTCTATTTAATCACTGCAGAGAAATAGATGCGACTGGAGCACAGCTCAGCATCAGAGCTCTGGAACAGAATCAGATCTGATCACCCTAGAGGAAGGGACTGGTGGAGAACATGACAGTTGCCTCCAAATCATTCACTTGGCCTTTTGTGCCTAAGAAAACTAGATGTGGAGAAGGAGGAGTTCTGCATTCAGGTGCTAGTGGACACATAACTGCGTATCTGGGTGTGCAACATGGGAATAAGTCCCATATTCCAGATATCAGAAGTAACTTTAAAAACCACTAAGATAGATTCTTAAATTAGATGGCATAAAGATATTTTTATCTAGTATGTCCTCCCAGGCACTCAGAGACACGTTAAGTATTTTACCTGTTTCTGCTGTGATTCTGAAAGAGATGAAAGACTAATCACACTAATTTTCAGTCTATACAAGGTATATACAAACCTGTAGAGAATAATGAGAAGGTCTAGCTGTGTACCCGGATCACTTTTTATCACACTCAAAATTTTCTTATGGGCACAAAGGGAACACGTCTTCTATGCAGACACAAGAATTTATTGATAGTCTAATGTTTTAACGGTCTAATAAAAATACAACAAGAGCTATCATTAAACTAACTACTATTATACTAACACGCTTAATTCAAATTGTTAAATTATTCCAAATCTCTATTAATAATCCAGTCATCGTGTGTGCAGACTTTCTAGTACCTTCCCCTGTTCTTCTCTCTCTATACTCACCTTTCTAAACACCTCCAGTCAAAATTCAAGGGCTATTTCTCTCACCATGGAATACTGTGGTGGATTGCCAGTATCCAGAGTCCTTTGTCCAAAGGAGCATGGTGTCAGCAGTGGTGGTAGTTCACTTTCTCTCCTTTTCCATCTCATACATGGTATTCTTTCTGGTGTTTCCCATTAGCCTGTTGCTAGCACTTTTTTTTTTGCCTGATGCACAAATTTGGTTTCAGTGCTTATTAAGTTTTATTAAACCTCTACCGTGTGGTATAATTTCTTAATACGGTTGCATAAAGCTAAGATGAAGCTACAAGGAAATTAGAAGACAGTTATCAGATTGTTGGGCAATGTGGTGTTGCAGCTAAAACTAGGCTGAAACAAAATCAAGACCAGGCAGGTCGATAAAGGCATGAAAGGTCATTAGCCCTTTAATTGCTAAGCTAGAAAAAGAACTGCAGTGGGCTAATTGTGAAAACACTACATTTGCTGTGTTGCAGTGCTGTACTTGTGGTTGTTCTTATCCATCCTCTGAATTCTTACAGAATTTAAGATCTCATCACTTGTGCGTGGCTTTTGTCACAAATTACCATCTTTGGTTTCATTATTTTGCTTCTTCACTTGATGTTTTCCTACCTACAGGGACCTTTTCTTGGAAGGTAGCTTTTTGTTTCACTTTTGCCCACAGATTGTCACCCTGCTGAATTCTCTCTGAATATCTAAGATTCTGCAAGTGTAATTTGTCTTCTCTAACCTAGGCTTTAACAAGTTAGTTTTCTGAGGCTACTCATCCAAAGATCTTATAAGCCAGAGATAAATAAGCACATTTCCACTCATGTCTAAGTGCACATCTGTCTAGCACTGGGTTGTACTTATGTACCCTTGTATCAAAAATATAAGTATTTCTGATGTGTGTTAGGTCCTGTTGTTTCTCTGTTCAATGTGTCTGAAATGTTGTGAAGATTGTTTTGCAGTTCAGCAGAACAGGTTGGGTTTTTTTTTATGGAATGAAAACAAGGATATATCTTGTATGTGTTTGGGATAGCCTTAGGGCACATGGGAGTGCTTGAACACACACAAGAAAAACAGAACTGAAGCCAGCACATATATATATACACACAAAATTAATCTATAATGTTTAGTGTTGCCAGGTTATTGCATGACAGTCTCTGTAGCCTAATTCAGTTGAGAGTTACAATATTCATACAAAATATATACCTTATAAGTAGAGCTGTTGAAACTTTCATTTCCTTTCAGACCTTTCATCTAAAAAAAGCCACCAACGCTCTAACCCCATATCCTGATTTTCTCATAATGAGGCTCAGAATCTGATTTTTTTTTTTCAAATATGAAATTTTAGAAGAAAAACCTATACTTGTTTCCAAAGCCTCCTAAATGCATTTTTTTCTTCATATATATTTGGATACAATGTTGAACTATTCAGCCCTACTTATTCTTTTCAGTTTGAGCTTTCCTATCAGTAGTGGCTTCATTGGTTTATGCTTTAAACTAGAAAAAACAGAATCAAATCTGCCTTGTAAATACCTCTCTTTTTCAGAAGTTCTTCATAATTTATGTTCTTCTTTTTTTTTGTATTTCATGATTTTATGACAGAAAGTAATTCAATTTTTTAGCAGTTTCATACGCCTTTGGATGTCTCAGCTTGCATCTTTAAATTTTCAGTTGTGAATTATTATTAATTAACCATAATATAGAGGAGGCTTTTCAATGGATGCCAGTACTGGTCAGCATGTATCCCATTAGCTTCAATGGATGCAGAATTGTAACAGGTTGGCTGCAAAAACAGTGCCCATAAAGTTTTTATAAAGTTAAAGTGAAGTAAGTGGTCTCTACAAAGGTTGTTAAGGAAAGAGGAAATAATTTGAAACTAGA
This sequence comes from Merops nubicus, assembly GCF_000691845.1. Classification (NCBI taxonomy): domain Eukaryota; kingdom Metazoa; phylum Chordata; class Aves; order Coraciiformes; family Meropidae; genus Merops; species Merops nubicus. Next base: position 22,945 of record NW_008612721.1, read on the forward strand.
AAAAGAAATGTAAAGAAAATCCAATAAAGAGATTCAAATGGTAGAAGGGAAGATTTACAGGAAAACAGAGAAAAATACTTGTGTAGGAGCTATGAATTTGTTCGGGGGTTTTTGTTTGAGGTTCGTTTTCTTTTTCTCTGCCTGATGCAATTTCTTTTTTTTTATAGCACAGACTGTCAGTGTAATATAAAGCCTCTGTTAGTTTTGACAGCAATAATTCAGCGATACTTCACACTTTCCTTTGGGGACAGATCCATCAAACAGTTACTGGAGGCATTCAGATACCCGCAGTAAAAGTCACAACATCACTAACAGCGATATATAGCTTAATACCCTATTTTTCACTTAGAAAATTACCATACTTTACAACAAAATTTCACCACAGGGAATTTTATTAGAACTGATGAATATAAAAAACAGCACCAGCATCGAGAGAGCACTTAAGTAGTGAAAAAGGCCAAAAGATACAATCTGTGATATTTGACTTCATACCATATTATGCCATAAGCTCTATTTGTATCAAATATGTGCATTGTGACTTTGAGGTAGCCAGAGATACATGTAAGACTGCAATAGAACTTCCCAATATTACTCAAAAAAAAAAAAAAATACTACAATCATAATTACTTCTGGAATAAACTTGAAATATATTTTTTTTTCATTAACTTGTCTTTGGGATATTAAAAAAAAAAGGGTGGGCAAAAAATAATTAATTTCCTGGTAAAGCTGTATGAAATTTGGTTTTCATTCTTTTTGAAAATTAGTTCATTTTAGTAAATATGAAGAAATGGATCTCTTGTCAGACTGTGTATAAACTGTTGATAAAGACAGGCATAAGTCGCCTTTTGTTCTTCTGCTCATGAACAAGAACTTTCACCCAAATATAGGGCATTGCTTTGAGTTGCTAGAGGATGGAGCTGATAATTCATAAACAGGATTTGGCACATTGAATTGCAAGCTGGTGCTGGGGCAAGCCACCAGCTTTTGTCCTAGAGGAAGGCATGATTTTATGTTATGGAGCTGTCTAAGCTGCTTTTAAGGTGACACAACTGCAGAGTTCTCTTGTTTTGGAGTCTATGCAAAGTTACATGGGAAGACAAATGTTGTAACTCTGAATATGAGCCAGAAGTGTGCTTAGCTGGCCAAGAAGGCCAATAGCATCCTGGCTTGTATCAAAAAGTGTGGCGAGCAGGATGAGGGAGATGACTGTCCTCCTGTACAAGGCATTAGTGAGGCTGCATCTTGAATAATGAATTAAGTTTTGAGCCATTCACTCCAAGAATGACATTGAGGTGCTGGAATGTGTCCAAAGAAGGACAATGAAGCTGATAAAGAGTCTAAAGCACAGTTCTTATGAAGACCAGCTGAGGGAACTGGAGTTGATTAGCCTGGAGAAAAGGAGGCTTAGAGGAGACCTTACCACTCTCTACAACTACCCAGAAGGAGGTCGTAGCAAGGTGGGGATCAGTCTCTTCTCCTGAGTAAAAAGTGCTAGGACAAGAGGAAATGACCTCAAGTTGCACGAGGGAAGGTTTATATTGGAACTGATGAAAAATATCTTCATGGAAAGGGTTATCCATCACTGGAACAGGCTGCCCAGGCAAGTGGTGGAGTTATCCTGGAGGTATTTAAAAGACATGTTGACACAATGCTTAGGGACACCCTTTAGTAGTGGACTTGATCTTATAGGTCTTTTCCAACCTAAATGCTTTTAAGATTCTGTTTAACTTCTATGGATAATCTATGCAATGATGTCAGTGGTCAAGTTCACCCCCCACTCACAGGCCTGTCTGCGTGTTACTCCTCTTCCTAGGTGTCCTGATGTGTTTGGGGTCCACCAGGAAATAAATAGTTCCCCCTTTCAGGTCCACCTGAGCCCCTTTATAGAAATAAATAGCTCACCCTTATGCTCCACCTTTCAGGTCCACCTGAGCCCCTTTATTTAGAACAGAATGGAATCAAATATTTCATTTGGAAGGGATGTACAATGATATCTAGTCAAACTGCTTGACCAATTCATTAAGAGCATTGTCCAAATAACATTTCTAGCAGCCTCATCCACCTTCTTGCTGTTTCAGTGTTCTTGTATCTAGTCAAACTGCTGGACCAATTTGTGCCTGACAAAACGTTAAGAGCACTGTCCAAATGACATTTCTAGCAGCCTTGTCCACCTTCTTGCTGTTTCAGTGTTCTTCAGTAGCATGACTCTCATCATGCAAACGTGATGCACTTGTACAACCAGGTTCTCTACCTGGGCAGCAATATCTTGCCACAAGGCAGCAGCTCAGATGGATTTACCACTGTGCCATGATTTGGTCTGCCTTCATTGCTGCAGCCACCCCCACAGGGCATTGACAGCACACGTTTTGTTTGTTATATGAATTAAGGCAGAATTCAAACAACAGATTATAGACATTTATATTTCTAGATATTTCTCTTCGTAGAATAGTATATGGAGACTAAACACTTCCAAAGGACAATTTGTTTCACCCAAAATAAAGCTAAGAAATACATTAAACCCTAAGTTGTGTTATTTGTTACAAAGATACCAGTAAATAATTCAGATGCAGGCATCTCATGCACATGGCAAAACCTGTGTGCCTTTCTTAGCATCAGCTATTCAGATCATGTTTTCATCAGTGTCAGAGGACAAATAACACTGTGGAATTTCAACTGGTTTGCTCTGAGATAGGCACTTGAATCAATAATAATCAATAACAATAGAAAACAAACAATGCATTGTACTGTCCTTCATTACATAACAATAGTAGTTGGACTATTGTGTTAACCTTATTACTACACCTGCAATTACACCCAAACAAACCCTAACCTAGCACTTCAATGGTAGCACAGACACAAAGGACATTGGCACTTTCACACTTTGGCATTAACCACAATGTCATCACCTTTCCAGCCTCCAAAGACTCAGTGTGACAGTGCAAGGGACCTCAGGGTTGTTCTGGGAGGGTACTCGTGCTGATGGTGGTGGGTACTTGCCACCCACTGAGGCTTGCTCCCTTTCTGGTGCTGAGCATGGTGTACCCACACACAGATTTTATTTTTCTGTGGGTGTACAACAAAGGCAGAGTCATCTTCTTCCTCTCTCTGGCCCAGGGATGGGTCTTCTCTGGGCATATATGGACAAATGTGCCAAAATCCAGCATTTCCTGGCTTGTGCTGGCCTTGGTGACCTCACGTGGATCATCTCGCCCAGGATTTTATGCAGTTGTTATCCATTTCCAGCAGTCTGAGTATTAGTGGTGTTAGTTTCAACAAGCACAGCTCAATAGTTACTTTGCTTTCTGTACCTTTCTTTAACCTAGTTTATTTATTTGTTAGATTTCAACACCAATGGAAAGCCATACAGACTCTCCACAAACAGCACGCAAGCAAAAGATGCATTCCCATGTTCTGAATTTAATTGTTACTATATATCCATAACAAAAGGGTACATAACCCATTTCTGCAATCAATTTAAAAATTTGCACATAGAAAATAAAATTGAGACTTTTTTCCCCCCATACCCACAATTAAAGTTAATTGATGTATCCATTTTACACCAGGAGAATGAACATCACATTAATTTCAACACAGTTTTTCTATGTTTGTAATGCTGTAATCTACAAGAGAATCTATTTTTATAGAAATTTGCAACCAAATGCATCTAAAAACTTTTTATTGAACAATAACATAAAATTTATTTTCCTTTCTAAATCATGACTTCATTTTTAGTCAAAATTTTAAGCTTCAAGTCATACTAGTTAATGTTAAAGTACCATTCTACAAATTGAAATCTGTACTATTATTCAAATACAGAAAGACCAACAACAAGAAAATAAAGACATGCAACAAAATGCTTTACAGAAAATTTATTTTTAAAGAAGCCCTTTGAAGAAGTTGATCTCTTAAATCTATGTTTTATCTAAACTAGGGATTATAATTTACTTTATGTGCTGGGTTAGCCTTGCCCAAAAATTAAGCTTCCCCCCAAGTGCTTGCTCCTTTCGCCTCCCCAGTTGGAACATGGGAGAAAACAGGAAAAAACTGGAAAAAAAAATAGGAATAATAATGGCTGGAGATAATATCAAGATCACTTACCAACCATCATCACAAGCAAAACAGACTCAACATGGGGAAAATCAGTTTCTTACCAATTAAGAAAGACTTTGGTGGTAAGAAACAAAAAGACAAACATTAAAGCAGCACCTTTCTTCCTCCTGTTTCCAGGCTCAATTTCACCCCTGCATCCTCAATTACTCTAGTCATTGTGTCTCCAACCCCCCACCACCAGTGACACAAGGGAGGATGGGAAATGGGGGTTTTGGCTAGTTCATAACACCTCCTCTCTGCTGCTCCTTCCTCACACTTTTCTCCAGGGCTGTCTGGGCTCTCCACCAGCAGCAGAGAATAAGTGCTCTATTGTGGAGCTCCTCCTCTTCAGGCTTTGGGGCAGACCCAGCCTTTCCTCACAGAGGTCACCCCTGCAGCCCCTGGCTACCAAAAGTTTGGCACCTACACCCAATGTACTGGAATTCAGAGATTTTATGATTTTGATTCAGTGATTTTGTAAAGGGCAAGTCCACCTTCTCCTCTACTATTTGTCTTGCAGTATCCTTTGGTCCTCACTATTTTCAGTTCAGTCCTGTGGCAAAAAGAAACTGGAAATTTATCTGCTACAGACTATCCTCTCCACCCTTACACAGCAGGAAAGAAGAGAGGAGGCCAGAGACAAGGACCACTGCACTTAATGGCAGCAATAGAATTACTTCAAATGAAAATAATTCAATGCTAAATTTTATTACAACACTTCTTCAGCATCAGTGAATAAAGATGGATTAAAAGTGTTCTTCTCTTATAGCTGAGTAAATCTATCTGATATCAGTCATTATTCACCTTGTTTATTCTTTCCTAATTACTCTGTAGGATGCTTATCTTATAAGAGCTACCAATTCACACATCATGTATCATCTACTTAGTGGTTCCTTTTGTCTTCTCTTACTAGGGAAGAAATGCTTAAATACATTTATTGAACACACAGCTTCTAAATGACATGGAAACATTTCAGATCCAATAAAAGATCTTCATGACATTTACACTTCACTTTGGAAAAAACAGTAATGAGATATAAACACACTGTGCCTGTGATTAATACATAGCAGACAGAAAAACTTACATCACACTTTTAAACGCAGCAAAGAAATACTGAAAGTTCTAATGAAAGGTTTGAAGGCAGAGACTAAGAGGCTGACGAATAGAAGATATTTCTAAGACAAATCACCATTTTAAAGAAAAAAAGTAGATAATAAAATTACATGATTTTTCATCAGAGAATTGTCAAAACAGAGCTTTTTATCTTCACTAAACTGACAGCGCTATTAGAACAGAAACAAGGATATAATGAAGTCACCAGTTTTCTATATGGCAGATCTAGTCCACCTATCCATAAACATGCTTGTTGAGTTTGTTAGTAACTTTTTTTCTCTTTCATGTGCAACCTCTTCAAAAGCCAAGCCAAGGAAAAGTCCTCCCTCTGGATCGTCACAGTATTTGGGATCATGCAGGCAAAGAACAAAAAGACCTGACGACAATCTGTAGCTAACATAAAAAGCAAGAGACAACAACTGAGTGGATTAAGAAAAAGGAACACAAGCAAACCCCAAAACAATTATTAATCCATACCCTACACAGCAATAATAGGACGCTAATTATCCAACTGTTGACAGCTGTATTGAAAAGACTGCAAAAACGGATGAGTCTCTAGAGGAACATAAAGGAAAATAGTAGGCTACATACCAGATGATAGTCTAGATTGGCCAGAGGACTGCTCAAGGGGCTGAAAAACTGTTCAAGTTGGCAATTCATGGACAGCATTTCTCAAAAAGAAAATGAGTTTTTCCTCATATGTAATGGTCTTGCAAAACATATGGCAGTACACAAGCCTAAAGAGCTTCTGTATTAATGTCAAGGTTTCATAACAGTAAGCAGCTGGTAAGAGATTTACCATAACAGCAACAACAATATAGTTTCCAGTAGGCTTGTAATACAAATTAGGCACATTTTGTTGTAATGTGATATAAAATATTATCCATGCAAGTTGAACATAGTCTCACATAGCTTATTCTTGAAAAAGTCATAGATTACTTCTGCAGTTCATCTCATACCAAGCATATAAAATATCTTTCACCTCACACTTCAAGCATGAAATATGAGATATGACAATATCAGGGTATTTTAGAAATGGTCTTTGTGCATATGAGATTAATTCTGTTTAGCATCAGGTGTCTCCAACACAATCTAGGAACTGAAGTGCTTCAAGAAAATGAACTTGTAATGCCCTGTTTTACCTGCCTGCCCTCCCCCCCAAGGCAGAACTGAAAACCTACAGCTGCAAATATATAATACATATATGATCCAGATGTAAACTTAAAAATCTCAGAATGGGTTCCACCACAATCCAACTAATATACAGAGCCACTCAGAACTAGCTAATACAGCTGTCTCTCTCCAGTGACTTTTTCATAATTCTCAAGATTCTCTGCCAACTAACTCAGCAGTGAGTGAGAAAGGCTGTTCCACCCTGTGAACTACTTACCTTCAAAGAGAAGCTTCTCTCTACACTGCCTACAAAGAAACACAAACGATAACCTAGGTTAGGTATGAGATGCTGCAGTTGAGGGAGATGAATCCTGCTTCCTAGAGTAACAGGTTGTGGTTCAGCCCCAGCCAGCAACTGAACACCACACAGCAACTTGTTCACTCCTCCCCACACTGGTGGAACGGGGAGTCAGAAAAAATAGGAAAGCTTGTAGGCTAACATAATAACAGTTTAATAATTAAAAATAATAATAATGAAAAGCTAGATAACAAAAAGAGAGAAAGCCCATGAAAAATAAGTGACACACAATGCAATTGCTCACTACCTGTGGACCAATGCCCACCCAGTCCCTCAGCCAGAACATGCTGGGTTTGGCTGGGATAATTTGCTTCATAATAGCTTGTATGTAGCTACGTTTTGGATTTGTGCTGGAAACAGTGCTGGTAGTACAGGGATGTCTTCACTGATGCCAAGCAGTGCTTACACAGAGACAAGGCCTTCTCTGCTTCTCACACCACCCCACTAGGGTATAGGCTGGGGGTGCACAATGATTTGAGAGTCAACACAGCCAGGAGCCCCAAGTGACCAAAGGGATATTCCATAACATGATGTCATGTTCAGCATATAAAGCAACCTGTGAGTTTTCTCACTTTTATTCTTCTGATTCACCCTGCTCTGGGGGAGTGAGTGGCTGTATGGTGCTTAGTTGCTGACTGGGGCTAAACCACATCACTTGTGAACAGAAGTAGAAAGACAATGTCTGTGTGTCACAGAGGCACCCACGAAACAAGACAGCAGCTGCTATCAGAGTGGGGATTTATTGCAACCAAAGTTGCCCAGCACTTATTCTGAGAAAAACAAGTTTGGATGCCTGTTGGGAATATATCTACTACACAACTAATTTAGGAAAGACAAACCAAAGTGGGCATATGGTCATACATAAAGAGGAAACCTTCCACACAAGATTTCCCAAGACATCACTCCCCCAAAGTGGTGGTGAGGCTCACTCAATTCACAGAGGTTTGAGCTGTGGAAGTGTCCTTAGACAGTGTGTCCAAGGGGAGGGTCCAGCTGCCAAGGCCACAACACTCAGTGAAGAATCAGCTCCATAGGTTCTTAGGTGGTGCCCAGTTTATACCCTAGCTGAAGGTGAGCTGTGGTCATTCTAACTGGCTGAAGAGCAAGCCCAGAATAAAAACAAGCTACCAGGTTCCAGACCCTTGGGCATCACTTAAGAGGTGGCTTAATGGAACTGTTCTGTCAGCCCTGGTTTTGTTTGTCGGTTGGGCGAGGGGGGTTGTACATGCCACACTATCAAGGCACTAACTTAATTCTTCAGGTTTCTTACAGACTTTATGGTCAAACTACTAAACCAATATAGACCTAACAGCTTTTAGACTTTTGTATCTATACATAGAGAGATAACAATTCTAATATATAATATTTGATTCTCACTTAACTTGACATACTCTTGTGCTCGTGACAGAATCTGGAATTCAACACTCCTTATATTTCTTTTTCCTTTGATAATCCTGATTCTTCATATCCCAATGATTATTCTTATTTTATAATTGAAGAATTAAAACAGTAAGGATGGAATTAATCTGCTTTAACCTAATGCCTAGAAGATTTATGCTGGAGGCTAGTATTGCCTATGCTCACGGTCTCTATTGTCAATGAAGAAAAACAGGCATTTTCCAGAGAGGAAATCAGCTCATCTCTCTCAAATCTTATTAAAAACAGAGAGACTATGGTAACTAAGTTAGACTTACACATTTAACTTTCTGTCATCTAAAAATCAGGTGACATTTATCCTGCTAGTCAAAATGGTAACAGCCTTTGTCTCACAAATGACTGTTTTATTCCAGTTTGAAAATGTTAATATTGCTTGTGAATTTCTCATCTGCCCAGACAGTAAACAGAGACACATACTGACTACTATCCTAAATATTTTGCTAATTTATTGTAATGCCTCAGATTTTTTTCTGTGCTAAGCAATGTTCATGACTAGTTTTTTTCTTTATGCATTTATAAATTGATAATACTTTTTTTATTAATGCTTAGAACACATTATTATCTTTGAAGACTAGTCACTCTAAAATAAGAGCACATCTGAAAAGCCACCTGCCCTTCTCCTTTTCAGCTTTGCTTTTGAGAAAGATAATACACTGGCCAAATGTACAAATAAAACCAACTGTCTGAACTTGGGTGTATATATTACTTCCCGACTGTTTATCTCAAAAATGATGTTTGGATTAGATTTAAAACAACTTGGGTCACAAAATAAAGAGTTTAAATATGTAATTTACTAGATGCAGCATGATACTAATTTCATCTCTTCTTAATCCATACAATCAGTTTGGCTTTCAGAAAGACAAATTACTTGAGAGTGAAAATTTAAGTTTGAAAGATCCAGCAAGTGGTTACAAAATTACAGGAAAGATCATAAAAATTTTACACAAGTAACAGTTGTAATTAAGCTTTACAATTTCCTTATACACACCTCAGAAAGGAGCTGTCTATTGAAGGAATTACCTGTCAAAGATGCAATATATTTTTTATTTCTGTGATGTCATGAGTCTCTACATTAGACCCCAAATATAAGAAGGGTTTCAAATTAAACATTTGGCAATGGCAGTACATCTAACATAAGCTTTTTTTTGCCTATTTCTAAAATATAAATTTTAGAACTGAAAAACATAGAACTCCTCTTTTAGCAAAGAGGAGAATACAGTTTTTAGTTAACAGAAGGGAGAGTGCTACACATAATAGTCAAGTAAGGTATGAAGGATATTGCATGAGGGAAACTTTTTAAAGATCTTTTTTCATCACAGTATCTGTCCTATAATATAATACAAATTAAATTACCACATGACCCTGAATTTCATATATAACCTTCAGTTCAAATATGTTCTTGCATACTCATACTGTTAATATCAGAACACAAAGAAAACTGACACAGCTGACATGAGAGCTATTAATGTGCTACTAAAAAGGAAAAATAATTTATATCTGAGAAACTCTTAAGTATTGTGAGGACAAGGGAATATCTTGCCGACAAATTTCATCTTAAAACCTAAAAACCTAATTAGCAAATAAAATGTCAGGGTAGGGTAACAACTATGCTATCATCAGACCAGAATAAGGACTACCAGAAGAACTAAAGTGAAAATACTTCTTTCCAAAGAAGCAATGTTTTCAGTGGAAGTAACAGAGTCTTTCAACACATGTACAGAAGTTAGTTCATCACATATTCTAATTAAAATATTTTATTGTCAAATGAAAAATAAAAGACAGCAATCAACATTAACTCCTACATATAGACAGGATGAAACCAAAGAGTGCATGAATTTAGTCTCACTTTGGAAATATGCAGTGAACTAAAGTAGAATAATAAGAATCTTTCAAGAGATCTTATTCTACTTCAGGCTGAACCCCTTGGACTTTGCCAAAGCTAGAACTCCCATGTACCCCTCACTGCTAGAACCCAATCACTCATTTTCTCTTCTTCTCCACTAATGATTAGTAAGCTCAGTGGACTAAACGCTTATTTGAAATTTGTATTGTGTGTCCTGGTTTAAAAACAAATAGTGTGAACAACTTTTCCTCTATTTCCAGCTTAGCATCAGAATATTATTTCATGCAGGACTTTAGCAACTGAACCTGTGACAAGAATCTAGTATTAAAAATGTATATCAAAAATGGAAAAGGAAAGATGGGAAATATCTCAGTTTCTCAAACACACAGAATTTTCCTGTGGAGTTTTCATCTGCAGGATCTTGTGTGATGTATTTTATCACAAGCCTGACCTCAGAACTGAAACAGTTCAATGCAAATTGTCAGCGGGCCTCCAGAAACACCCCATAAGACATTTTTGTGTTCTACAGAAATTATATGTGTGTATAACTAGAAGCTGTAGTCCTTGATCTGTTTGCAAACCTTTTGTTCTTGTTGGATTATACTATTCAATCATTTTCATCATCCATACACAAAATCTCTACCACCTGCTGAAAGCACAACAGATTGTAAACCATGCATGAAATACAGCCAACTTCCTCAACCTACTGCTTGGAGACTTCTGTTTCCTACCTTCTAAAGGGGTAGGAAAAGTGGGGTTTTTTTATATTCTGTTGCTTCAAAATATTTTCATTTCCCAGACTCATCATATATTTTACAGCATTTCACAGAAAGACAGATTAACAGTAGAACAGGGTTGCAACTGCTTTATTTTTTAATATGTTTTATAGCTAATTAAAAACAATGGTATTTCCTAAGAGAATGAAAATTACAATTTCAAATGCATAATCTAAATTCAACAGACAAGATTCTTTGAAGACATGTTTCTACTTTATGTTCATGAAAGTTTCAGTTAAGAGTGATTAAACAGGCTAGGCTTAACTCTGTTTTTTTTACCTCAGCTCCTATGTACTTTGTTGACTCATCCTAAGATATCCTTGTTTCTTAGCTAAGGACTTCAACAACTCTATTTGCTGATACTGCCCTCAGCTCTTGGAGAGGTCTGTGTTATTACTTTGCTACAGCAGCTATCATTACCTTTGAATAAAACACATTTGGTACAACATGTTTTATAACTGGGACTCATTCTACACTTAACCTCATCCCACTTCTTTACTCAGTTCTTTAATTCCAGCACTTTTTCTTCCCCTGACTCCTTTCCTTCTCACACTCCCAACCCAGGCATTCTCTCTTTCTCTTGCCTCCCTTACTTTCTCAAAATTCACCAAACAGACAACTGGGATTTGTTTTGGCTTGTTTTCAGGAAAGAAATTCTTTTGCCACCTCTATCATTTGTAATCATTACTTTGGTTAACAATACTATCAATTCAAAACAGAGACTCACTAAAGCCATTAAAATCTCACTTTTGTTTTTCAGAGTTTGGGGTTTTTTGGTTTCTTTTTTTTTTTTTGGCATGTTAAGATTTATTTCTGAGCCTATTTGTAGTTAGTACTCTCATTAAAAATTTTGACCTACTTCCAAATGAAAAGTTGATGTTTCCACACTGTCCTGGCAACAGTCTCATCATCCATGCAGCTCTACATATATAAACAAGCCTCACAGCATGTTATGCTATTTACTTAAGTTAGTTAGTTGCTTACGTAACACTGCTTTATTTTTTTTACACGTTATAGAATATATAATGCTATTCAAAACAATTTTTAAAGTATTTTATTTGTCATAAATTTTTGTTAAATTTCTAAAAATCTTAAGATAAAGGGAGTGGACAACATTCCATTTTTTTTATTATCTAGCAGACTTGGAAAGGATATATGCATTGATACTATTAACAATACTGTAGTAATGATTAAAAAAAAAAATCACATATTACTTTAAGCAATACTATTTGAGACAATTGCAATAATATATTTAATATTTTCTGTATAGACCTGTATATTAATTTCATTTGCTGTTCTCACAGCCCCCCAACTTTGAAGAAAGTGATACTTTGAACTCCTATACCACTTCCAGCAAATTTAGTTGTGAAAGAAGAGAGATTTTTCTTTCCTAAATATTTGTCCAAGGAAAAATTAAAATTTTTAAAAGATATGCTTTGTTTATAATAATGGTAATTTTTCCAGTCAACTTCTCTGTGCAGTCTTAAAGCACTGTACATAAACCCAAACCAAATCTTGATAATACTAACTTTTGTTTTTACCTGAAAATTTTATTATCCATTCTTACTTGTAGCAGCATGTAGCTTTTTAAGGAAGACAAACCAAGGATGACTAAGATTTTATAGGAAGCAGTCTTGTTTCAAGAGAAACTGAAATAATCTTCAGCAAAGTCAATGAGAAGTACTATAGTGAAATATAAAAAGAATACTTTTTTCAGAATGTGGAAAACTAAAAGAGTTAATGTTTAATATGTTTCAGTAATCTTTGGTACATGTCTCCTTCCCTGAACTTCAGAAACCTTTAGTTCCTATTCACAGTCTGTACACTGTCCACAGAACACTCAAGCTGAACAAAGTAGGAACAAAAATGGAGCAGCTCTCTTAATTTTCTTCATATAGCTTATAAAGCCTAAAATCTAGCATAAAACTCTGTGGATTTTGAGGGAATCCTATCAAATCTTTCTAAACTCAAAGGGAAATACAAGGAAGAAATAACAGAGATTAGTGGATGCAAAAGAAAAAATAGAATCCCTTATGATAATAAAATTACCTTATTACATTCTAAGTTATGTTATCCTATTTCTGAGTTATTTTGTTAACGAAGCATTTGTGACAGAATTTGTACCCACCAAAGCTGCAGTTTGTTTCTGACATTGGTGGAAAACATTAATTTTTACTAAACCAAGAGCAGACAGTTTTATAATAAAATAAATCCAAAATGGTCAAGTTTTTCAGAAGCCAGAGTCTGAACATGAAAATTATCTAAATGGAAAATCATCTTAGATATTTCATTACAGTAGCATGATATTTCTGGATTATTTTTCCAAAACATTTGTTATTTTCCTTCCATAAATAATCAGATGGACAAAATAATAAGGTAATTGAGCAACAATGTCTTGAACAAGAGGTTTAGAGGGATGAGTTACATCTAGATGAGTAGTATTTTTGTAGCAATGTTGGTCTCCATCTCTTGTGTCAAGTTGCAAATTTAACGTTTCTGATACCTAAGCAGTGATGACACAAGATGTTGCTGAACTTTGTGTAACTTAATATTTCAAACAATGCCTGCACAGAACAGATTTGCTAACGATTGCACACATTAGTCACAGATAAGTTTGAGACCATGTACATTTTTCATGATAAGCTGAACTGGTAACAAACTCTGCAAGGCCTATAGAGGCAATGTGTTATAGCCTACTGGACTAGTAAAGGCAGAACTGCAATTGTAGTAATGAGCTTTGTGCTAACTCCTCAAGGCTTCAAGATTAGGACTTGTCAGGCTCACTTTATCTGAACTTGAATTTGCCTGGGTTTGCCTGGAGCTTTGCTTTAGAGTGTTTAGTTGCAACAACTACTTCCGTGATGGACAGCTGAATGTTAAAATATTTATTTTGGTTTAGCTTTTTACTCTTGTTACAAACATAATTTTGTCATATATTTCAAACTAATAGTAATAAACATTAACTATTCTCTATAGTATGAACTGCTTACAATGCTAGAATAAAATTGAAACAGAGTGCAAGTATATGATGACAGCAGAGCCTTCAAAGCAGGGACATGGGATAATACCAGAGGTCTCAGGGCTGTGAACAACCTACTAACTACTTCTGTGATGAACAGCTGAATATTAAAGTATTTCTTTTGATTTAGCTTTTTACTCTTGTTACAAACAATTTTTTGTCATATATTTCAAACTAATACTAATAAAAATTATTATATATAGTATGAACTGCTTACAGTGCTAGGATAAAATTGAAACAGAGTGCAAGTATATGATGACAGCAGAGCCTTCAAAGCAGGGACATGGGATAATACCAGAGGTCTCAGGGCTGTGAACAACCTACTAGTGGTAAGTTACTGGCCAGTAAAGGAGTCCAGACTGGGGAATATTTTAACAATGATTTTGATTTTAAGTGCAACAAAGAAAAGAAAAAATAAGTGTCAGACATCCATACAAATACGTATAAACACATCATACATAATATATGTGCATGTTAGGTTGAACTGCCAACCATTTCAGAGTGAGCAAGAGGCTGAGTGTGTTAGAGTATATATTAAAGTAATCCCAAACAAACTGTATGGTAAGGAGGAAGACCTCACTGTCACCATTGCACTCCTCTGAGGAAGACTCAATGTGCTCATCATCCATTAAAACTCATTCCATCACCTTGAGGATTAAGTGTTGATCTAAGTACACAAAACATTGGGAGAATAAGAACAACAGAGAAAATAACTAGACACTAGGAAGATTGTGTGCAATGATTTAACTTTATTACAGGAAAAAAATATCTCAGTAACAATAATGGGTTTTATTTTCCTCCTTTTCCTGTTGGTAAATTAATCTAAACAACATATACACATATATATACATATAATTAGGCTGTTAAGATTTCCATTGACTGCTAATAAATTCTTGTCTTAGTATATGAGGCACACTATATATATTTGCATGCTGAGCTGATCATAAGTAAAAATGAGGCCATGTCAGAATTTAAAAGTTCATAGTGCATCTACTTTGTGATTTTTGTGATTATTTATATTCATAATCAATAGTCTAGTTGAAAATGTTGGACTTTTATGTTTACTAGAAGCAATAGTCAGTAAGGCCATGGGGAACTCAGTTTCATATCACTTCTAGGTTGTCTGGCTGAAGTAACCAGGAAAAATTAAGATACATCCTTCCAATTCATCACTTCTGCATTAGTATATTTGTATTTGCCTTTTAACAAATTATAATATTAATGCCAGGGCCATGACTGAGACTGATGTCCATAGAGCATAATGAATCTAATTTTGTGACAAGCTACAGACCTGGGATAAATGGCAGTAATTGTAATTACAATTTTTACTGACTAGAATTCTTAGGACATTTAAAACAGCTAAATTGACACTGATGCTTGAAAATTTTCCATTATACTCTGATGTGCAATTTTATTCGATATAGCAACATAAAATTTTAATACAACAGCATAACAAGAAAGTTTACAGCTGATTTTTGACCATAGTGTGCTATGAGATAGAATTTATAATTATGAATACATTAAAACTTTTTGCCTATGTCTCCTCACCCTGATCTTCTCTATGAAGAAAGCATTATCTCAGTGTGCTACTTCTATTTCTGATGTGATCCAGGCAACACTTCTTCACTGAGGAGGACTGGGGCATTAAGCAAGAAGGGGATGAAGTGAGTGAATCATGACTGCCCAATAACAGTAGGGTTTTCAACTGTTCAGTGAAGTACTAGCCATTAATTAAATAGCTGGCCATCATGTCTCAATTTACACCATCCCTCCAGCGTGCAGAATGTTGTGTCTAAGTATTTGTTTAGTTATAGGCAGAATGAATAATTTACATAAAGTACAGATAAGCAGAGAAATATTCTCATCCCATAGTTATCAATAATGTGCAGATAAACCATCCATAGAAGTTGACAAAGCACCTTCTTTTTCTCAGAGTTTGCACATCCCAAATCAGTTTGGTTTAGACTGATTTCAGCTTAATGTTGCACATCAATTTCTGAATATAGGAATAAAATAACTAGCAGTCATCTGTAGTACAAGAAGACTAATCATTTGCATAACGTTCTTAAAGAGACATATTCTGGATGTTCAATAAAATAATTTCACATGAAAGTGAATGGATAGAAATTCTGAGATCTTTCAGTGTGTCCCATTCAAAGAAATATTAATGTTTATAGTGCTAACTTACTAAAAATAGATTATCCTATTTGGTCACTGCTAAAAAAATACTGTGCCACCTTATACAAAGTGTAATATATGTAAACCAAACTATATTAAATAATACCAAGATTGATCATATTTTTAAACATAGGCCAACAATGGTTATCTAGAGAAAACTAAGTATATGAGTTGATTCCAGAACACTATTCCAATACTCAGTAACTTATGATTTAGGACAGAACCCTAAATAGAGTCTTGTGGAATTGCACCTGTAACCAGCTTTCTTTCATTGATGAAATTAATTACTACCCTTGTTTACTTCTTTCAAAAATTTATCTGCTGGTTTGAACATTTCCTATTATCCCATAGGACATTTTTGTTCTTCCATATTTCCTCATTAACTCAATTTTCATGTGAACAATTGGGTTCAGATAAGTTTCAGAAGTTTACCACCAGAGAATAAAGCCAGTTATTGCCATAGCAGTGCTATTTTTGTGTAGAAAGGGGTGAGGACAGATTAGATGGTGGAAGACTGAATGCAGATAGTCATGAATCTCTGGGGGAGTATAGCTATTTAGTATAGATATAATTTAGTATAGATACTGCTTTTCTATGAAGAAAAGGTAAATCTCTGAATATGCTTGAAGCTGTAACCTTCTTTCACACATTTTGTCTATTTAAAAAAAAATCCCTTATTTATCTTACATGAATCATAGTTGTGCTTTGTGAGCCTTACCTAAAAACATCATTGATTTATACTTTTAAGATGTATTTATCCTGCTTGCTGTGTGTCTTTGCACATAGCTAAAGACATGATAACTCAGTAGGGGATTGTAACAGAGTGCTTGCTTATCTTCCTGAAACTCAGCTAAAAAGTTAATAATCTAAATGCTGGAGCTGATAAACTGGTCCTAAGAGGAATTCTTAGTTGTTACATGAAAGATTCCTACCTTAAGGCTGGAAATCAACATTTTAAATCTTCTATGCTAATTATGGTTTCAATGATCTACAGCTTTACTGAAAAAGTTTATCAGCCTTCCATTAACATATCCTTATGTTTATATTTGCATTAATGTAGTCTTTCCTAAATTTGCTACAAAAAACAGCTTCTCCTAATAATAATTAGTATTTATATCTAGAGGTAACTCCAGGAAATATCTTCAAACAATTGTGCTCACAGGCAAAATTAAGTTTTTAAATACTCTGAAAATTTTCAATACTGGGTACAGCTACAAGAATAAACTCTTCTAAAAGGAGGTTCAGAATATACATAGTCATATTCATATCTTGTTTTGCAGCAAGCCAGTGTGAAGGCTCCCTCATGACTTTCTAAAATCATGACTTCTCAGATAAACACAAAGTATAAATTATGCACTTTTGGAAAAAAAAAAAAAGACAGCGTTCAGTGTTGTTGCATAGTTCTGTATGCAGAAAAGCAATGAAAGCCAATTGTTAAAGTCTAAAAGGGATTCAAGGTGGCATAAAATGCAAGCTCTGGATGTTGACTAATGGTATTCAACTTGATGTCAACACAGAGTTCAAATCCAATCATTTCAAGGCATGTATCAGTATTGGCATAGCATAGTTTTAGTACCATTGCTGAATATGATTGAAGCATAACATGACAAAAATCAGATTTAACTAAGCTTTTAACTATTGTCAGAATTGACCCTTGTGTGCTAGAGATGGAATAACATCACATCTGTGAAACTACTATGATGAAGCAGATCAGTGGTACCCTGATTAGCATTAATTTTATCAAGTGACAGCTTCTACATTGTTTTGCATGAAGAAAACTGTTAAGTGGAAAAACCAACAATTATATTATTTCTTAGTGTATATAAACCAGAATATTTAATAAGATACTATTTTTGCTCTGCATAATTCTTCCACTGACCACTTACCTTACATAGAATGACATTACCATTAACAGGCAGACCAGCAGCCCAACTCCTCCCTTTGCTACCACATGACACACCAGAGACCCAAAGTGCCAGACAGCCAGAGGGAGGAACAAGCCAATGCACTCACCAACCACCGTGGACATGAAGAAGGCAGCAAGTCAGTCAAGGAGGCAAGCCATGGGCAATGGGAGCAGCCAGGCCATGAGCCCAGTTATACAGCAGGGGATCAGGGACAGCTTCATGTTCTGGCCCTGTCATCCTGGGAACTCCACTTGCCACAAAGAGTCAGGAAGCCCTTCCATTAGCTAGAATCCCCACACAACACATCCACTGTACAAACAGGCCTCCCAGCCCCACTGCAAGCAGAGTCAGCTCTTACAGAGGTGGCTTCTTGCCCCACCTCCAAGTTAATGTGGAAGGTGGGGGCACCTGGTGGTGATCTCCTCAACAGTTCCCACCCAAGGCTGGCCAGACCCTGGGTGAAAACCAATCAGGAGGGGCTTTCTTGCCTGGTTATGGACATCATCCATATGCCAACCCTCATTCACTTCAATAATATAATTTTATAAAAAGACAATCACCTAAGATTGCTTCAAGACTGAGAAAGAATATGAATGGAAAAAAAATTTTAGTGTGTCTTCAGTACATCCCTGAGAATAAAGTGTTTTCTTTAAGACATTTATAACATCTGTTAACATACAATACCACATGGCGCAGTCATAGAATAACTTTATACTCATTTCAGTCATGGAAATTTAAATACTGTCATGTCACATTTGGAAACGATCATGTGATGAGACTGTTCCTCAATTTCTCCAGATTGCTAGCCCCGAGGTTCTTATGTGATCGGATCTAATTTTGTATTTAAATGACCACACCATTAGATGTTTTAGTTTTTCACAGTACACATCCACAGGTTTATGCAAATGGTCTCCCTGGTTACATCTTTTAGAAATCTAAACCAACAAAAAAGAACCCCTTACATTCTTTTTTTTTTTCATATACAGACTTAAGACTATTCTTCTAATTGAAGTTTTATACTACAGGGTAGTGTAATTCCAGCATAATTAGAGCATATAAGGAACTAGAGAATATAAATAATATATTATGCATTTAGTCAGTATAATTTTTTATAAAGCTGCTGTTAATTAAGCATTTATAAAATATTTTTCAGGTATAGCAAGCAAATGCGAATGATGGTGGAAAAAAAAATATATATACAGATGATGCCTGAAGACAAAATACAGGTAATATTTTTTCAGTCTCTTTTCCAATGTGAGAGGACAAGGTCAATTTGTTTTTCATCTAGCATCTAGACCCTATGCAAGTGAACTTGCAAGAGATGTACTTTCCAATCAAAATCAAGGAGGAAAAAAGTTTTCCAAGTAAACTTAAATGCTAAAAGCTATTAACTCAAAAATGAACCATCACAAATAAAGTGGACAAGGTGGATTTTTCATCTAGCATCTAGACCCTATGTAAGTGAACTTGTAAGAGATGTATATTCCAATCAAAACCAAGGAGGAAAAAAAGAAGTTTTCCAAGTAAACTTAAATGCTAAAAGCTATTAACTCAAAAATGAACCATCACAAATAAAGTGAAATAATTTCATTAATAAATTTATTTTTTTAAAAAGAAAAATTACTTGCCAGTCTCAGTAGATGCACCATTTGCTCCACAGTCTTCACCAACAAGGTCTCCCATGCTTTTGTGGTTGACAAAAGAGTTTAAGATGGAGGAAAAATATCAGTAGTGGAGGAAGATCAAGTCAGGGATTACTTGAGAGACCTTATTGTAAAACCCCATGCACCCAACAGGCTGCATCCTGTGGTGAGAGAGCTGGAAAATGTCCTTGTGAAGGGGTTGTTTATCATCTTTGACATGTAATGGAGGTCACAGAGGTCCCTAATGATTGTAAGAGGACAACCATCTCCAAAAAAATATCAAAAGAACAATACAGAAAAGTATAGACTAGTCAAATTCACTTTGGTCTGTGAGGAAAATAATGGAATGACTCCTCTTAGGACACATTTCTGGGCATATGAAGGAGAAAAGCAAGATTAAGAATAGCAAGCATGGATTTACTAAGGGTAAATCATGCCTGATTAATCTGATGACTTCTGTGAAAAAATTACCAGATTTAAGGTCAGGTAGAGAGTAGTGTATGCCACTCACTTCAGCTTTAACAAAGTTTTCAGCACTGTCTACCACAATAATTCTTGTTGGTATCCATGCTGGGACTTCATCATCTGTCTGGATGGACAAACACGTAAAAAACTGATTGAATGGTTGGACTCAGAGTACAGTGATAATGGAGGCCAGTAGCAAGAGGCATACCACAGAGATCTCTACTGGAAGCTGTCCTGTTTAATATCTTCATTAGCATTCTGGAGGAGATGCTACAGCACATGCTCATCACTTTTGCAAATGAAACCAAACTGAAGGACCAGTTGAGACACTGGAGTGTGGCAGTCCCTCCTCTAGAGGGAGATACATGGGCTGGAGGAATTGGCTGATGGGAATCTCATGAAGTCCAACAAGGACAAATACATAGATCTGCTCCTGGGTAGGAAAACCCTTAGCAGCATTAACAGACTGAAGACTGACAGGCTAGGGACAAAAACCCGTGGTGTCACTGGCAGCAGGCAGACCAAGAGCATCTGAAGTTACATGAATCAGTATAGGCAGCTGGCAGAGGCAAGTGATTGCTTCTTTCAGCCAGCACTCATTAGTCCACATTTAGGTTACTGTGGTCAGTTTTGGGACCTCCAGCACAATAAAAACTTATACACTGGGACAAATTCAATGAAAGGCCACCAAAATGGTCAAAGCTGGAGCAGCTGTTCTGTATACAGAGGCTGAGAGACTAGGGTTTGCTCAACCTGGATAAAGGACAGCTGAGAAGGGCCATAACTATAGTTTCTAGTAATTATGGGGTGTTCATCAAGGAAACAGATCCAGGCTCCTCACAATGGCATGTGGTAGGAGGATGAGCTACCTAAATTGAAAGAAGTGGGCTTCAGAAGAATGCCTTCTTCACCACAAGGACAACTGAGCAATGGAGCAGGTTACTCAGAAAGGATGTGTGGTCTCTGTCCTTGGAAGCTTTCAAGAGACAGCTAGTCCAATCAAGCTCTGAGCTACCTTGTCTGACCTCAGAGCTGGCCTTCTTCAGATCAGGAGGATGAGCTGGAGATGTCCTCAGATACCTTCTTACCTGAATTATCCCATAGTCTTATGATTCTAAGTCTCCACCTAGAGCTTCTTAATTCTCGATTCAGCAGACATGAAGGGACACCGGAATCACAGAGCCTAGAAGCCAAATCCCCAGCACTCTGATAAGTTCCTTTTGAAAGTGAAATTTTGGAAGAACTACCAAAATCAATAATAAAATAGTAGTATGAATCTGGAGACTTAGAAATTTTCACATTAAATTTCAAAGATGGGGTAGTCTTGATCAAGAGACATAGACCTTCATTCATCTCTCCTGAAATGCAAAAGAGCTTTATTATTCTTTCCCAATGAAAATACTAAAAAAAAATCCTAATTAATTCAGAGGTCTACAGTCTAGCTTTGTTTTGCATGTGTTTGATTGTAACCATACAATCGCTGTGCTGAAAACTTACCCGTTGACATCAAAGTGTCAGGGAGCAGAAAGGGGTGGCTGCTCCTCTATAGAGCAGCCAGGCACCATGAGGACACCAGGGCAAGCCATGCCTTCCCCAACAAGCACCATCCCACAGGCCCTGAGGATACTGGGCAGAGCTGGTGGCCAGTAGGTGTCCATGGGCAGCTCTCAACATTTGAAGTGGTAAGCCAGGACCAGGGGCAAGTTGGTGGATCCTGTTAGGAGTAGCCGAAGATAGGACCAGAAACTAAGTACATTGTGGATCCAAGGGGCATGTCCAGGGGACAGGATCCCCAAAGTGCTGGGCTAAAGTCCAGAAACAGGGCTGGAACCCACACACTCGTGATGTCACTGGGGCTGAGTGCCCAGGCCTGAGCTGAAATGAGACAGCTCCTGAAGTCTTTGTAAAGGAGTGAGATGCTGTTCCAAGTGAGGAAGTTGGACAGTAAGGCCAACTGGAGTTCTCATGGTCCTTACACAAAGGACACACCTAGATATCAGAACATGTTTTCATATGACACATTCATGTTCCCCTAAGTGAGTTTTTCTACTGCTGCATAGTTCTTGACAAGATGTTAACTTTGTTATGAAGAAAACTAGAACTCGTCAGGAAGAGAGGACAAAGCTGAGGAGGTGGAAGGAGAGAATGATGGTTGGGCACATATTCAGGTCTCACCCCAAATCACATCCACGGCATGGATTAGGAACACATCAGGTGTATATAGATAACAATTTGAAAAATTATACCGAATTCCATGTCTAGAAATACAGAAAGAAAATTAATTTTTAAGTTTGTAATTTAAAGAATATTCATAAATCACGGTCATATTTTACCTAATTGATTAGATGTAAAGGCACATTGAAGTTTTGAGAGCATTTGATAGTATGAGAACCACAGAGGTCAGAATAACATTTCAGATGAGTGAAGTTTAAAGAATACACACAGTGGGAGGATGTACTCATATGAAAGAAGGAAGGAATGGGATAAGAAGGAGAATCAATGAATGTCTCAGACATCTGAACAAAACTTCAGAGGTCTGAAGTCTTTTTCTGGTACTCAGGAATGCACTCCTCTTCTTTTACACTTGCAGTGAATTTCCCACAATATCTCAGATCTCATGGGAATGATGAAGGCATTTATTTCAGACAGAAAAAAAAAAGTGAAAGCAGGAGGATAAATAGCCTTCAAAAAGATTATACATCCATTTAAAAGCCATTTATGCTGCCAGTTTTACTCAGTCTCAACATGCTTCACCACTCTTGTCATGCTACACATTTTGTAACCTCCTATTAAATTTTCCAGTCTTTCCTGGTCTGATAGATACTGGTAGTCACTTGCTTAAATATTTCCAATTGCTTCCAGTCAAAGAAGAGTTTCTGCATAAAATTACTGTGCAAGTAACTGATCAAAAAAGTAGAAAGGCAAACAAAATGAGTCCAATGAAAATAATTTTAGATAGAAACCCTTAGTGTCAGACACTTGAGAAAGTTTTTACAGAACATTATGCCAAACTACAGAAATCAAATAGGACTAAAGTGAAAATAATTTTAATATACTCTGCTCCTATTAGCTCTAATTGCCAATGCAGGAAGAAAAGGAATCAGTCCTTAACCCCATGGCTTGAACTGCCTTGTACACACACTTCAAAGATGGCCTTTGCAAAGCAGCCTGACAGTGACCCTACTACCACAACAACGTCTGAATCCAAAATGACTTTACACATTATCTCTCTCTACAACTACCTGGAAGGAGGTTGTAGGGAGGTGGGTGGTGGCCTCTTCTTACAGCTGCAGCTGACAGGACAAGAGGCAACGGTATTAAGTTATTAAGGCAGGTTAAGTTATTAAACCTTCCAGGGCAGGCTTAGGTTAGACATCAGAATAAAATTCTACACCGAAAATGGGATCAAACACTGGAACAGGCTTCCCAGGGATGTGGTTGAGTCACCATCCCTGGATGTATTTAGAAGCCCTCTAGATAGGGATATGGTGTAGAAGTGGCCTGGTAGAGATAGATAATAGTTGAACCCAATGATCTTAAAGGTCCTTTCCTACCATAGTGATTCTGTGTGATAATTATTATTTTTGTGCTTTTCCAAGTTTAGTTCACTACATTGCTGGTATGATGGTTAAGAAGGACTCAGCAGCTGTCACGATGCACAGTGGAGCAATGCACTGGGGGACCTGAGGGGTCTGTTGGGAGTCCACAGCTTGTGTGACAGCAGATGACAAGACTTGGGCAAGCCCAGGAACAATGACAGCCAAGACCCCTTTCACCTACTAAAGAAGTCCTTAGGGCATGTCAGCAACAAGAAGCCCTGTGAGCAGGATGGGCAGTCAGGATGTGGCACACCAGGCAGGGCGTGGTGTGGCAGTAACTGTGGGAGCACGCGCAGGAGGAGTGCCACATCTCTGCCAGCTCAACCAGGGAACAATGGTATCCACCCAGCAAAAGGCTACCTCCACTCTGAACTCTGCACCTGCCAGGGCTGACAGAGCTCCAACAGGGACATGTTCCCACCCAGGTGTCAAACCACAGGGTCTGCCCTGGTATTACTCCAGTGGCAATGGCAGCAGTGAGCACAGCTGTGGGAAGTGTGTTCAGGTAGAGGAAATCCTCCACTTAGTGACAAAGCTCTGGAATGAGATGAGGGCATTCAGGAGTATCAGTGAGTTCAAAAGAGAGATAGACTGGATATTAAAAACATTCTCTACACCACAGCCGGGAAGAATGGTCCTACCTGGAGCCTCTAGCAGAGAGCACCCAGGGAGACCTGAGACCGACCTCTGGGGTTTTGGAGTCACGGATACAAAGCATCTGAGGTCATCTACACTCCAGCCAAGAAAGAGATACTGGCAGCATATGAAGGAGTTGGAGCTGCCTCAGAGGGGCGCCTGAAGCACAGCTCCTCCTGGCACCCTGCCTGCCAGGGCCGGGCTGGAGGTTCAAAGGGAGGGTCTCCTCCACACACCATATGACTGATGCCATGGGGAGTAAATGGGTCACCCTGATAACACAATGGGCTAGACTAGGGACCCTCAGCTGCCCAGGAATCCTGGAGGCGATCACAAACTGGCCAGAGGGCAAAGATTTAGGGATGTTACCAGAGCAGGAGGTGACTCGTGCCATGGATGTAGGGGATGGAGTGCCATGTGATAGCAAAGGCACAAGGGATATTGATGGGGTAGAGATCATGGATGTTCCTGGGAATGGTCAGGTACTAGGTCTTCATCCCTTGAAAAGTGTATGAGCTCAACAGCCCAAATGAATTACATCTACACCAATGTACACAGAAAAGGCAACAAACAGAAGTTGTAAGCTGTTCTGCAACTTCAAAACTATGACACAGTTGCCATTGTGGAATGGTGGCATGATTAACACAACTGGGCTGCTGCAATGGATGGCTACAAACTCTTCACAAAAGCTCAACAAGGAGGAAAAGGTGGTGGGGTAACCCTGCATGTTAGGGAGTGTGTTGATTGTCTGGAGCTTGATGACAGTGCAATAGGGCTGAGTGTTTACAGGTAAGAATCAAGGAGAAGCCAGCAAGGCAGATATCATGGTGGGTGTCTGTTATAGACCACCCAACCACAATCAAGAGGCAGACAAAATATTCTATAAATAGCTGGGAGAAGCCTCAGAACTGCTAACCCTTGATCCCGTGGTGGACTTCGACTTACCAAATGTCTTCTAGAAATGCAAACCAGCAGAGAGAAAACAATCCAAGAGCAATCATAAAACAATGGAGTTTTAGATTCTCAGAGAAGTAATGGGGGATTTTTGGAGGGCAGACCTTGGCCTGTTCAGGAGCCTGATTGACAGAGTCCCTTAGAAAGCAGCCCTGAAGGGCAAAGAAGTCCAAGAAGGCTGAACATTCTTCAAGAAGGAACTCTTGATAAGGAAGGACAAAATATAGCTAACCTATGTCAATTACTTCAGATGGCTGAGTTGGTTTGACTTTTGAGCTTGGAGGTGGAATTTGATCTTGAGTCTGAGTAATGTGTTTAGATTTTTAAATACTTGAGAGTGAAAGGCATAGCTTAGGAGAATCTGATCAAAAGACAATGTGTACTTGCTACTGAAATATAAAACCAGTGTTACAGACCATCATGGTCAAAATAGCATTTTCAGCTACTCAGAAAAATTGAAGAATTCCAAATGCTTCTTGAATAAAGAAAAAGGAAGAGTGTATCAGCTAAAATCAAATTTTATGTAAAAGGAAGAGCTAGTACCATATTTGTGTATGACTCAGTAGTTTTCACCAAATGCCAGTCAGAAAATTCATCACAAATGAAGATACTCTCCCAAATCATTAACTGACGATAGTTTAAATCACATTATATGCCATGTCACTAAGATATTTCCCCACTGATGCCCCAAAAAGTTTACTTTACTTGTAAGAAAAGCCATTCAGTACTTTCAAGAAAACAATTAAGCTGGTCTTTTTGCCATGTCATGTTATGCATTAATATGAATTCACCTGACGTAATCTTTACTAATCTAAATTAAAAGAAAAACACCACAGGTTAGGACAGTCCCATAGAAAAAAACAAAACAAATATAAATCCTTCTATTTAACACAACCTAAAAAATGCATAATAACTGTAATGGTCATTCTAAACTTGCCTCATGCTCTAGCTTTAACTAAGTCATTTTGCTTATCTAGATTATCTTGTTCTCAGTCAAGACAACCTATACATTACTGTAGACAGTGTTAGAATGAAGACTTAGGTTTCAGCTAGTTGAACACTACATTTAAATAGTTGCATAATCCCATTAGAAAGGATATAAACTGTTAATTTTTAAAAATAAGGTTGAATTGAGACAGTGATGAAATATACACACTGGAACAGCTTACAGTGTGATAATGGATGGTCCAAATTCATCCCTCAGCTATGTTAAGCCAACTGATTAGAAACAAAAAGATAAATGTTAAGACAAAACAGACAAAACATTTATGAATAAGCTTAAGAGAATCTGTGTAAACTGTGTAGAAAAGGATACCTAAGAAAAAAAAAAATTAAGAGAGAATGATAAAGGCAAGTTTTCTGCGTTGTGGAGTCTAAAATAAAATTTTAAAAAATAGTGTTTTTTTTTCCTCACAAAGAAGTCAAAGGATTGAGTCTCAGATGAAAGGAAGTGCTATTGCTGCCAGAAAACCTACTGGCTTTCCCAGTATAATTTCATCTTTATTACCTTGAGAAAGTGCAGTGCAAATATTCAAAGACATTTTTAAACAAATAAAAAATATTTTTAATATTGAATTTTTAAAATAAATTTAAAGAAAATTATTTCAGGTCCTCACATGTCAGGACTGGGGAAAAAAATACCTCACTTCATGGGGTCTGTATGGTCAAGCATCAAAACAAATTACTGTTGCTGCATGACAATGATAATTTTAAAGACCTTATCTAACTTGTTACTTCTTTTCCCCCCAGTGGAATCAGTGCAACTTTGTAGGACATATACACAAGGTCATTTGGATAGAAAAGAAGAATGCAAAACAAATGAAGATGGATATGGTGTTCTCAGGGAGTTTTTCAAACGTCATTGTCCAGATTTTTGTATTTAACAGGTCTATGACTTCTGCAGTATTTTACATTCACTTTGATTTGTCCAGTTCAGATAGAAAATGGTCAACAAAAACATAACCACTTTCTAAATGATCTGTTTATATAAACATCAACAAAAGTATAAGTACAGTTACAGAACTGGTTATTTCTAAAGCTTAAGTTAAACCTGCCCTTTCTCACTCTGAATGGCACTGTGAATTACAGGTGAAATTACAAGAGACACGACAAAAGGTTTCATTCCAAATGTGGGATAGACAACATCTTGGTGTTAATGCTGTTGAAAGAATTTCTGAAGCCACATGAAATCAAGAATGGAGTGACACACTGGGCTGCTCAGAGTGAGCTAAAATTCTGTACACAGCATTTTCAATAATGTAAATGCAACAAAAATAAAATCCAATACATCATATAAACTTGTTCGATCTGCTTTCTCCTTTGACTTCTTCATTCCATGGAACTGACCACAGTTCCAGTGCAGTTACCCTTTCATGTCAGCCTGCCTCTAGCTTCTTGGCTTCTATATATCTGATTGCTCTCTGACTTTTCCATTCAACAATTCTACAAATTCACTGATGACATACACATTAACAACTACAATTTCATGGCAGTTTATGACTGAGCTTTAGTTAAATGTATGCAAACCTCTGTTGAGAGTGACATTTCAATCTTGATTCAGACAGTCTGTTCATAACATGAGTAAAACAAAAAAAAAATAAATCATGGATCAGGTTTTAACAGAGAAAATTATCTCTGAATGCTCCTTTTACACTATAAAGGCAAAATTATGTATTTCAATGCTATGAGTAAACTGAAATAATCTGAGGTAGTTCTATGAATCTCAGGAATGAATATATTTCAGTTTGAGGTATCTGAGAAACTAGTATTACCTTCCTTTTAAAATGGACCAGTGTTTGCATCAAGGATAACAAGGCTCATGATGTACAGAAGGTGTATGATAATACTGGAGTCATTGGGAAGAGGAATAGTGAAAAATGGCAGACAAGTAAAAGTTCTGAGAAAGAACTGACACTATAAAATCATGAAGAAATAGTAGCATCTACAGACTGTACTTAATATGCATGCTGTTATGTACATATATGTGTATATACTTGTTCACAGAAATGTATGTATATATATATATATATACACATGCTATATTTATTTTGTTATTAAGATAGCTCAATCCATATTCATCTATTTTATATTTGTCTGTTTCTTCATGAAACATGGCTATTCCTTAAAATGTTTCCTAGTAATGGAATGATGTATTCTGGGATATAGAACAAAAAGCACCGCTCATTGCTTGGGACCATACTCAGAAACCCCAGCAAGGATTCCTCAAACATAACCCTTTTCAGGGTTCAGCTATGTAAAAAGGAGAATAAGGACTTTAATATCTCTTAAAAAAAAATAAATAAATCTGGTTTTCACTTTATTGTACAGATGATGTAGGATTCAAGCTTCTTTATTAGACTGGTCTATTTCTGTCACAGCATCAGTTTTACTCCCCCACCCTCATCCCAACTCCCACCCCTGTGCTCCAGTTGTAAATCCAAAACCATAAATTGTTGTAGAAGTCATTAAGGCAATTTTAAAGTAAATCTCAGATTTGACAAGCAGTTGCACTGTGAATCTCCCTCAAGACTGGAGTGACATGCTAAATTGTTTGGAGTGAGTTAAAATTCTGGACACAGCATTTTCAATGGTGTGCAGCTTAGGCAGCATTTTCTTAGACATCCATATAAATAAGATTGAACACCTCACAGTGCTGGTGGTTACTGGAGACCAGCACGAGTCACTGAAAGCATTGGCCAGTTTTTTTATTTGTACTAAATTTCTGGAATTGTAGAAAGTCATGCTGAATATTTTTTGCATAAAGATTTTTAAAGGTCATTTAGAAAGTAATGTTCCATTTCAGAGAGGTTTGAAAAGAGCCTTTCAAATTTAGAACTTTAATCCTCCACCACTGTGTGATAAAATCTAATGGCTTTGATTGTCAGAAAGGGAAGAAAACTGTGACAGGTTCTTACATTCATACAGACAGATAAAAATGTTTTTATTGCTTAAAATACTTAAAATTACATTCCTGCCTAAATAGATAGGGATCTAATTTTTATTTCTTCCCTTTTTTCAGCCTATTGCACATTTAAATTCTGGAGCTTAAAAGAAAATAATCTTCATCTTCCCTGTTTGTATAGATCATTTATCTACTGTTTCACAGCCAATAACTGTCCCTAAACTTTTTTATGCCCACCTCTTCCACTACACTTCATCTCCTTAAGGAAATCCTTGTTACATTTCCCTATGGACATGCAGGGAATAGAGGAGGGATTTCTGAAAAAGTTATATCTTACAAACCCTTACAACCCAGAGGGAACTCTCCAGTTGCCACTTGCCAATGAACTGATTCCTTACTCTCCTTCTTCACCACAACTAGAAAACTTACTGAAAGCTCCAAATTTTAGCAACAGTTGATTTACAAGATCAGGAAAAACTGAATACAGGTTTGAAACATCAGTAAGACTTCACAGTGCTTCTATGCAAATTGATTCTTTTGTGTTGTGCCATTTTATTGGTGTGAATTCTATGGCCCTAAACTTCTGCTGTCTATCGTTAGATTTTATTTCATAAAACAATGTATTTTCTGATATTTGAACATTTAACATTACCTGTTACAAGTAGAAATTTGAATATTTCTTAATAATTTCTGGAATTCCAAAAAGACTTTGTACTTTTACCTTCTAGCAACATGAGACAATGAAAATTGGGCGATAATTAAATTAATAAACTGAGGATCATGGAGGACATGGGTATGTTTCCTCTATTTCTCTCATAGTAATTCTTGATCTGTTATTACTATGTATAGCATTATGCAACAGTACCACACAGAAATGAATGTGTAGCAAAAGAACAGCTTGACTGTGCAAGCATATCAGCAAATAAAACCTGAGTGAAACAGAAAGCCAGAACGCAGGAACATGATGGAAAAGAGTTTCACAGTGTTCAGTAACAATCAAGCAGCTCTGAAAAATTGCCAGAAGAACTTACAAACTGTGACATAAATACCTCTGTCCTTACTGCAAGGTTAACACACAAATGGCAGAAATTCAATATGTATGTCAGTGAATAAATTGTCCTTGGCTAACAGAATTTTTCTAAAGCTTTGCTAGAGTCCTTCAGAAGATATGGTATGATGAAACTGCAATGCCAACAGAATAGGTATGTGTAGGTAATGCCAGGGGAGAATAATCATAGTTTTCCACTTAACACTATCTGTGTTCATTCATTTATGCTAATATTACAATTCCAAAGATACAACAAACATCAGAGGGGTTTTTTTATTGGGTTGGGAGGGGAGGGAGTTGATGGCTAATTGTGGACTGTTCTTATAAATATAATTTTTCATTAATTCTTGTTAAATATAACAAAGTCTGAATCCATATTCTTTTGTGTGAAACACAACCTATGGTAAGGATTTGTCATTGCTGCCAAAGAGGAGGAGGGGGATGTATTGATTCTGACTAGTAGAGTGTTGCCTTTCGAGGAGTTAGCAAACCACACAACAGATGACATGAATAGGCACATATCCAGTGTGGCTTTCAGGCTGGGCTGGGCTGGGCTGGGCTGTGCTGCACAGACCATTTGGATGCAGGGTAACCTCAGCCAGCATATTGTAACAAAGAAAGCTGCAAGTAGCTCTCTTGTGGTACCAGTGATTACACTTCTTACATGACTTTGCCTCTATCTAAAATAATGTCAAGAAGTTTTCATGTAAAAACCCACTAGGTATAGTTGTCACTTTGTAATACAATCCTGTAATAGGTAGAATGACCAAAAGGGAGACAGAATCTGTGCAGCAGACTATGGGAAAATCAATGTGGGCTCTGTCCAGCACTGCACATCTGGAGGATGCATGATTCAGTGAGGTTAGCCTGGGAAGCACTGTACACTGGGATCCACAAATGAAACCGATTTGGAAGCATAGTCAAGCAACAAGAAGCCTTACAGCAGCTCAGGCCAAAAGTAGTGTGGGCAACATTCTTGGCCCAAATCTAAACTGGTAATGGGATAAAAAATGTTCTCTATACTTCCTCAGATGACGGAATCTTCTAGAATGTGTGGGATAAGAACACAGAATTATAATTACTTATCCAATGATTCCATCATGTTTATCAACAATAGAAAAAAAAATATTTGAAAACAATAAATGCAATACCAGAATATACCCTCTCCAAAATAGTAAGTTATAATTATTATATAAAAACTTTGTAATTATTACAAAGGCCGAGGAAAGGCAGTCTCATGTTTAGTTAACCAAGCCCCATAAAATGTAAATGTAAATTCAAATATCTAATCTCTTACATTAAAAGAATTCATGGAAAATATTAGTGACACTGTTATAGTAATCAATATATCAAAATGAGAGCATGGTATAATAGTCTCATCTATGTCTGGACAGCTAACGTTATTTTAAAATGTGGTTAAGGATGTATACTAAAGTTTTGTAAAGGTTTTTGTCAACCTTCAGCAAAATAGAAAGATAATTTAAAAAAAAAAAAAAGTCAGGATCTACTTAATGAGAATATGTATCCAAGTTATTAAGTATGAAAAGCTTTTCCCACACATTAAACCTCATCAAATGAGGCTTAAAAAGAAAAAGAAAAGGCCACCAAATGGAAGGTTTTGTTTGTTTTTTTTTTTTTTTAGAAAACCTGATACCTCCAAATCTGGTTCATCTGACTTTACAAGAGATCATTTAACAGCTAACGCATCAATCAATCTTTTAGGTGCCTATTTCCCCCTGACACTATATGAGAAAAATAAAACCACAAGCTCAAACTTAAGTCTGAGACAGCTACAGTTTGGCAAGAGGAGCCTTGTATACTGAGAGGGATCATGATTCTTTAATGCTTTCCCACTCCAGCTCCCTCACTTTGATGTAAAGCGGAAGGGGCAGATCAGAGGATGAGCAGTTTTCAGGAAAGAGAGGCTGTGGGCTTCAGAGACAAACGCCTTGAAGAAGGCAAGCTTCACAGCTCAGCTAAAAGCAGAGTCAGAAGGTAAAGTGGACAGTTCTGATCCAGACACTGCAGACCACAGTGATGATTTCAAAACATTTGTGGCTTAACTGAACACAGAATAAACAGACAAGACAGAAACGGATTCCAGACAGGACTTAGTCTAGGATTTTTTTCTCTATGACCTGTATTTCATTCTGAGAACAGAACAACAAGCCAAAATGCAAATACAACTGGTCAAATAGTTTTCTTTCTTTATGTGTGAGCACATAAATATTGCATTCTTTTGTAGGCTGCTAATGGACTTTTCCTGTAACGTCTGCCTTGAATTAGGAATGTTAGTTTTCTTAATTATAGATATGACAGTTTATAACCACAAGGCATTAAAGTATTGTAGAAACTTCCATAACTCCCTCTTCTTTTTGTAGTCAAGATACAGTATAATAGGTTGAAAAACCTGCTTGATCTCTTGCTATCAAAAAAAAAGTTGCACTCTATTTTCATTGTAAGATGTCAGTCTTGAGATGTAATGTGTTCAACAGTTTCAAATTTAGATTCAGAAAAGAAAGATATTCTTCTGATACCGATGGAGGTATTGTCTCCTCTCATTTTGAGGGAGTACTTAGACTTTGGTATCTACTCAATTATCAGCTTTTTAAAAGATTAGGATGAAACTAAGTCACTACTTCTAAAAATCTTGTTAAAATGTGTGATTTTACAGAAAAAGGAAAGAAAACAATTGATAAAGGTTAACGAGCTTGCTGGTTTTCTTTTTCCTTTTTTCCCCTTAAGGCCATCTGACATACCTTTTTGGTTTTGCCTGGAAATATGTGCATTTCAGTAGACATTTTGTGTCATTCTATGCACATCTATTTGTTCTCTTTATTGCACAAAATTTGTAGGCTATGCTTCTGCAGTCACTATTTTTCTTTTTCTGTATAGAAATCCCATGTGTCCTGTAATTAAGTCTATTTTAAAACCTTGAAGTGAGCCTATGTTTGCTAAGTGTCACTTGGATGCGGTTCCAGATGTAGACACCTTAAGTGTGGGCAAAGTGAACAGCCACAGTACGTTAGGGATCCAATCATCTACCATAGATATATAGGGTGGAAATAAAGGGTCAATTCAACTGGTAAACCAGCGGAAGCACAACAGGGACGTAAGGCTTAGACTTCTTATTCCAGCTGAGTGACTACTTGTGTAACTATTTCTTCATTCTCAAAGCAGAAACATGAATCCAGGCCCTTAACTGCAATCATATTATAATTACGTCCAACCTATATTTGTATTGCATCTGTGGTGTGTGTAGAAATACCTCTATCTCTCATTAAATGTAAAAAAACCAGAAACACTCCTTTTTTTTGTGACATTTTCACCCTTTCTTAACTTTGTTTTCCCAGAAGCACCACCATCTTGGCTGAGGTGCATCTGTCAGAGTCATCTGGAGCCAGTGTATCCTGTCCTCACAGAAGCCACCCTTGCAGCCCCTCCATTACCAAAACCTTTGTACCTCCACCAAACACAGCATCACAAAGGAATTTTAACCTATTGTGCGTTAAACAACACCTAAGTAGACATTTCCTGTGACCAAAGAAGTGGACAGCATACATGCTAATTAGGAAATGCAAAAAAAGTCTTGCCACTTTCAGAGACGAAAGAGATGTTCCCTTCACTTGTATTCCAACTGAGGACAGTAGCAACATTTGAAGTCTAGTGGGAGGTGTCCCTGCTCATGGCAGAGGAGTTGGAACTGGGTGATCCTTGTGGTCCATTCCAAACCTCACAGATTCTGATTCTGTTTTAGCAGAGGACTTAGTAGTGTTGGCTTGATGGTTGGACTTGATGATCTTAAAGGTCTCTTCCAGCCTAAAGGACTCTATGATTCTATGTCACATGAGTACATTTACAGAAAAAGCTACAATTCACATTCTCAAATTGTATAATAATTGATCCACCTTAAGACAGTCACAAGTTTTTTGTGGATAAATGCTGTCCACATGGAAGATTTATTCTGACCACAAAAAATGGCATAATTCTAGCAATAGGGTCACTGTAATACAGTTTGTGTGTTCTTTAGTCTAAATTACATCTGGGTATTTCAAAGAAAACAATGTGTATGGCTGTATCCCTGCTATTTTCTGAAGTTTTTTGTTGTTGGGGAAGGGACTGAATAAGATTTTAAAATTGTGGAAGCTCCCTGAGGATGTCAGACTTTATTCTAGTCCTAGAACTTGCTGAATGCTCTCAGTACATATACGACAGGTGTTTTTCACCACCTGCTCCCTTCATTCTGTCTCTTCTTTTTTTTTTTTTATGTAGAAAACACTTGCTTCAACTTTTGCTCTTTCAAACTGAACATAATTTCATTCTTACTGCTGTATGTTTGTTCTTTCCAGAATTTAAGAATATCTGTGTAGTGTTCACATTAATAAAACATCTAAAGCCCTGATGATCTGAAAGTGCAATCTGTGAACTTTTTCCCTTTTTTTATACTCTTTTGCTAAGGGTATGTTTGTACAGTAATTGAGGACTTGGCTTGATCTATTTGTATGCTTAGTTTTAGTTTTTGTAATGTACCCACTGTGTTTTGCCCTGTTAAAGAAAGCAAGGTCAAATTGTGCTCAGCAGTGTTGTAGTCTCTGCTGATCCTTAGCTTCTGTGGAAACTGATGTCCATCAGGCACTGATGCCAGTTACCTGTCTTACATGACCTCAGCTTCCTATCTGACATGAACCTGACCTCAGTGCTTTCTGCTTAGTACAACTGAATGTGCATTGTGAACACTTGAACGTGACCTGACTGTTGCAGGCAAACAACAAGTACCTATTATATTCATAACTGTCAGTTTAGGCACAGTAACATAATAAGTGAATTAAATTTTCTAGAAGGCTGAGGCCATAAAGAAGTAACAATGACTAATGTTAGTCATCATGCATTGGGATGCATCTGGATCTGTTCAGCCAGTCAGATTATATAAACTATTTATCAGGCTGTTGCTATGTTACCTCATTTTATGTACTAGTATGGGATTCAGAACGACACTCAAATTGCAGATAAAATTTATTGTGTGAGGATTTCTGCTAAAGGAAAATATTCCAAAGCCATAGATTATTTTCACTGTTCTTTAGTGCAATTCATTTTCGCTTGAATTAAGTATGGAAATCTACACTGCTTTTCCTACACTGTTTTTTTTTTTTTTCATTTTTAAATTTCATAATGATGCAACTTCTTAGATAATTTACATCCTAAGGACAAACAAAATTTGACCTTGTCTAGAGAACAATATTTTTAGAAGACCTGTAAGGAAGAACTTGCATTAGAAATGTCTTCTATGTCTCCAACCATGAACAATCCAGGAAAATTGAGATGAATACATACTACCCCTCTCTCTGTCCTTTGCATGTCAAAATAAAGCTGTCTCATGATCAGCAATGTCACGTGCTGCAGATATGTAAGGAGAGAAGCTTACGTATTTTCTGTCTTTAATGATTCACTGCTACTCAGTTTATTTCTGTATCATGCTCTCATCTGATAGCTGAATCAGATTATTATCAGAAAATATCTGAATACAAACAATCTGTAGGACTATAGTAGTTCATCTGGATGCAGAAAACTTTATCCTTTAGCATAAGAAAAATATTTTCAGAAAATTGTTTTATACTGAAGAAGCTAAGACAAGAAAAAAGGGAGCAAACACAATGATGACATTATTTGTCTATACTTTGTCCAATAATAATTAGAGCTACAGAAGACAAAACAAAAACAAAAACAAAAAAACAACAAAAAAAAAACCAAACAAAACACTTCAAGTTCTTAAGTTCTACAATGTAGAGATACCAAATAGATTAGAAAATAAAATTTAAAAAAAAAATTAGAATTAGGAAGAACTGTATGACTCTGTCACTTGGATGCGGTTGAGATACCAAAAAGATTAGAAAATAAAATTTAAAAAAAATTTAGAATTAGGAAGAACTGTATGACTGTGTCACTTGGATGCGGTTCCAGATGTAGACACCTTAAGTGTGGGCAAAGTGAACAGCCACAGCACGTTAGGGATCCAATCATCTACCATAGATATATAGAGTGGAAATAAAGGGTCAATTCAACTGGTAAACCAGTGGAAGCACAACAGGGATGTAAGGCTTAGACTTCTTATTCC
This sequence comes from Merops nubicus, assembly GCF_000691845.1. NCBI lineage: Eukaryota > Metazoa > Chordata > Aves > Coraciiformes > Meropidae > Merops > Merops nubicus. The sequence goes on from NW_008612721.1 coordinate 59,136, forward strand.
AGCTGAGTGACTACTTGTGTAACTATTTCTTCATTCTCAAAGCAGAAACATGAATCCAGGCCCTTAACTGCAATCATATTATAATTACGTCCAACCTATATTTGTATTGCATCTGTGGTGTGCGTAGAAATACCTCTATCTCTCATTAAATGTAAAAAAAACAGAAACACTCCTTTTTTTTGTGACATTTTCACCCTTTCTTAACTTTGTTTTCCCAGAGGCACCACCATCTTGGCTGAGGTTAACTTAAAAAGTTGTCACTCTAGCCACTCGTACAGATAATGGAAAGGAGCAGATACGTGGTTGTGATTCATCAAAACCAGATGTATACCTCTGTTCTGATGAATTATGCCTGAACTTTCCTTCAGTGACTATGAACAAAGTGGCAAATTCAATCGTGGGCAATATATCTGAGCCTTGTTAAGACTTTTGGGTGAGCTCTCTCATGTTAGCTCTAATTAACTATGATTTATTTAATTTAATTTATTATATCATAGTAACATATTTAACCCTTGAAAAATTGTCAATGCTGGCATAGTCAATATTTTCCTTATCTAAAAAAGATGAGCTTCCTTCTGAGCTTTCTGTTTCTGTGTTGTTTCAATTCAGTGTCATGGTAGTTTGATCCATATTGCAACAATTGTTTCTGAAAAAATTATTCTGACCTGCATGTGCTCATTCTAAATATTCGTGGGTTTGGTACAACAATGTGAAAATAAAAATATACACTGAGAAAGTTATAAGTAGCTTTTACATAACTATAGTGATGAAGTGCCTGACAAACCACAAAGGTGACAATAAAACTATAATGTCATGTAACAACATTTCTCAGTGGTTCATAGAGGTTAGTGAGGAGTGAACAGAATATGTTTTTTAATCAGTGCTCAAGTGAGTAGTTCAATGCCACCCATTCTCAATATTGAGTAAGATTATACTGATGTTAAGAATACAAGGGGAGAAGAGATCTTCTGAATATCACTATGTTTGAAGTCTGGGTACACTAAATTCTGTGACAAGCTCATTTGCTAAAGAGTAAAAGGATGTCAGCCAGTATAAGTTACACCCACCTAACACAAACACACAGATCTTAAATGGTGTAATCTTTCCTACTTAGCTTCCTTTGAATAGAATTGTGTACATCATCCTCTATGTCACTCTTTTAAAAATGATAACCAGTGATTTCTCTCTATGTTTATACTGTTTGTCTTAGGCAAAAAAAGGAGCTTTAATCCTTCCTTGCTTTGCAAGATCAAAGAATGATGGTAATAGCATTAATCAGAAGGAGTACACAAACAATCTCTGAGAATTCTGGCAGTGTCAATAGCTTGATAGGATCAAGGCAGGGATGAGGCAGTAAAGTGAACAGATACTCTTCATCTTTGAACCATTATTGTTGCTTCCTACAAAACTTTGAGAAACTGATCTTCTCAAATAAACAAATTAATACCAGTGGACTGAGTGCTAGTCTTTTAATCTGAATTACTGAACTTTTGAATGGAATTTGAACAAAATCATTGGCTCAGGACTGGAGAAAGATGATAACTGTATGGCCCTACACTGAATACCATTAGGAGCATATTGTGAAGGAGAATCATGACAAATACTGACAAAACACCTCTGCTATGCTCAAGGTCTCATTTAGTACATTCGGGCTGTTGAAAGAGTAGGAAATCCTTGGAGGGCTCCCATTTAGGAAAGACTAAAAAACAAAGATGAGAACTTACATTAATATTCAAGAACGCTTCTTTTTTCATCTAAGTTTGACACCAGTTTTCACTCAAAGACACATATTAATTGCACCTACCTCTGCTATTCTGCCTTCTCTTGATGCTGAGGTCCATAAAACATAAAATCCCCTGCAGCACACTGGTAGCCTGGGCATTCACACTACTTCACAGTATGAAGCATTACCAGTTACCTGTAATTACCAGTTACCACAGCAACTGGTAGATCATTCTGGTCAGAGCTTCACTCCACTAGTCCTTCAGAGAAATTGGGTGGAGGGAAAATGAACTTATCCCATACACCCTCTGTCTTGAGGGAAATGGAAATAAAGTGATGTTGGCAAGCCTTTTTTTTTTTGCTGTTCCCTCAGGGATCCTGTTAAACCACTCACTGCTGTTTGTGGTGTTGGATGATTTGGCACCCCCAGAAATCTCTTCCTATCTCCTCCCCATCACCAAAATTCTAGACTGTTTTTGCCATCATGTTGGCCTCAGTAAATTATAGGTAATTTTGGCTTTCTCAGTTAAGAGAATTTTGTTTTGCTTATACATTTGGGACATATTTCTGATTTAAATGCAGATTTTTCACTGTTGTCCAGTACCCTGTGCCTTCTCAGTAGGTGTGTTATATGGACTGCTACTGAAGGGATCAGGGACTGCAAGGTGTTCATGGCACCTCATGAGCTGGTAGAGAGCCTCAGAAAGATAATCTTGTACTGGGAAGAAAAGGAGCAGACTTCTCTTGTGCAGCGTGGGAGGGGGGAAATTTTTGTTTTAACTGACTTTGGAGCAGAACATGTGAGCTATTAGAAGCTGAAAAAGTGTGTTCTTCCCTTCATAGGGCACTTCAACCAGAAGCTGAGGCACAAAACCAATGGTTCATTTCTCACAGTATCTGTTAAGGAAAGGGAATGGAAACAGGACCAAAGCTCATGTTTCATCAAGGGAGAAGCTTGGTTTTCTTTGGTAAGAGTGGTAAAAATTTGCTTTCTTATCTTTAGGGCCTAATTAGCTGAAACTGCCTCCTTAGCCATTATGAAGTTGTTTTATACCCCCAGAGAATGGACAGAAAAACTTCAGCATTTTTCCACCACCTCCTAAAGAAATGCAGAGCAAGCAAAGCTTTCCTCATGCTCACTCTTGTTTTCTCCTGCTTGGCATGCTGAAGTCATTTTACTAATACACTTTTCCCCAACTAATTGCTTGGTCCTGTAAGAAAGCTGTCTTTTCCTGCTGAGACAGCATCTCAGGCACGTGCCACTACACAGAGAAGGTCAAAGGGACAAAGCAAAGCAGAGAACAAAGAGAGTTACTTTGTTTGTGTAAGACTGGTAGATATAATACAATTAGGTTATGAAGAATGGAAAGGAAGGGAGGAACAAATCAGAGAGGTATTGTTGGCAATGTTGCCTTTTAGTGGTAACATTTGCCATTCATATCCAATTACATTTTTTTCAGTCCCATTTAGTCCAGTCTTGGATTTCTAGCATTTCTGTGTACCTCTGTCACAAAGGTAAACCTCAAGACGTTCATGTAGAGTCCTGCAACTGAGGAACAATAACACCAGGTACCAGTACAGATTAGGGGTTGTCCTGCTGGAAAGCAGCATTATGAAGAAAGACCTTGGAGTACTAGTGGGCAGTAAGTGATCCATGGGACAGCAATGTTCCTTTATGGCCAAGAGGGACAATGGTATCCTGGTGTGCATTAATACAAGTGTGTCCAGCAGGTCTAGGGAGGTTCTCCTCCCCCTCTGCTCTGCACTGGTGAGACCACATCTGGAATACTGCATCCAATTTCAGGAGGACTGAATCCAGTTCTAGTTCAAGAAGGACAGGATCTACTGGAGAGGTCTAATGGAGAACTTTGAGAATGATTAAGGGAGTTGAACATCTCTCCTATGAAGAAAGACTGAGAGAACTGGTACTGTTTAGTCTTGAGAAGAGAAAGCTGAGAAGGGCTCTTATTAATGTCTATAGATGTTGGAGGAGTGGGTGTCAAGAGGAAGGGGACAGGCTCTTTTCAGTAGTGTGCAGCAATAGGACAAGGAATAACAGGTACAAGCTAGAACACAGGAAGTTCCACCTCAACATGAGGAAAAAGTTCTTTACTGTGAGACTGATGGAGCACTAGAACAAACTGCCCAGAAAGGTCATGGAGTCTTTTTCTCTGGGGACTTTCAAAACCCACCTGGATCTCTTCCTGTGTGGCCTGCCCTAGGTGATTCTGCTTTCCTGTGTGGCCTGCCCTAGACGCTCTCTAGAAAAGTCCCTTCCAAGCCCTAATATTCTATGATTTTATGATTGACTAGATGATCTCTAGAGGTTCCTTCCAACTCTTCTGCTGACCACTTGTCCAAATAGGAAGGTTATTATCATTAATGGGCAACACATGAGCCAACCCTTCCCTCCAGTTTTAGATCATATGCAAGAGATCCAAGGTGGCCCACCACTGGAGGAAGGAATAAACCAATGCATTCACTCACAGCACATAACATAACAAAGAAGGGAGCAAGTCAATTCCAAAACCAGGCCATGGGGGAAGGAAAGACCCAGTTGATCAGTCCAATCCAAATCACATTGTAATTGCCAGGAGAAAGCCTCATGGTTCTTCTTCTGTCTCAATCTTGTCCCACCATTACTACAGGAGAAAGCCTCATAACTCTTCCTCTGTCTCAATCTTGTCCCACCATTACTGGGAACCCTTCCAATAACCAGTATACCCACACAACAGATCCACTCTGTAAACAAACCCAACTCCACTGCAAGCAGAGTCAGCTCTTCACGA